>NW_027197015.1:0-71206 GCF_038502225.1 Cherax quadricarinatus | reverse complement strand
GTCAATGAGCGAGAGTATAGCTTGTATATAGTACAAGCAAAGTACATCTTTGCTCGCCCCTACACGGTGCCTCGTCATGGCTCTCATGGCGTTGAGTCTGAGTAGAGCACGGGACCTGACATACTCCGCTTGTTTCTGAAAGGTCAGCTTTTTATCTTTTATCTTTTATCTTTTTATCTTTTTATCTTTTTATAATTGAAAGAATTAGAGGTAAGACAGAATGTAGAATTGCGGATGAGCAAGGAGGTTTCAGAGTGGGTAGGGGATGTGTAGATCAAGTGTTTACATTGAAGCATATATGTGAACAGTATTTAGATAAAGGTAGGGAAGTTTTTATTGCATTTATGGATTTAGAAAAGGCATATGATAGAGTGGATAGAGGAGCAATGTGGCAGATGTTGCAAGTATATGGAATAGGTGGTAAGTTATTAAATGCTGTAAAGAGTTTTTATGAGGATAGTGAGGCTCAGGTTAGGGTGTGTAGAAGAGAGGGAGACTACTTCCCGGTAAAAGTAGGTCTTAGACAGGGATGTGTAATGTCACCATGGTTGTTTAATATATTTATAGATGGGGTTGTAAAGGAAGTAAATGCTAGGGTGTTTGGGAGAGGGGTGGGATTAAATTATGGGGAATCAAATTCAAAATGGGAATTGACACAGTTACTTTTTGCTGATGATACTGTGCTTATGGGAGATTCTAAAGAAAAATTGCAAAGGTTAGTGGATGAGTTTGGGAATGTGTGTGAAGGTAGAAAGTTGAAAGTGAACAAAGAAAAGAGTAAGGTGATGAGGGTGTCAAATGATTTAGATAAAGAAAAATTGGATATCAAATTGGGGAGGAGGAGTATGAAAGAAGTGAATGTTTTCAGATACTTGGGAGTTGACGTGTCGGCGGATGGATTTATGAAGGATGAGGTTAATCATAGAATTGATGAGGGAAAAAAGGTGAGTGGTGCGTTGAGGTATATGTGGAGTCAAGAAACGTTATCTATGGAGGCAAAGAAGGGAATGTATGAAAGTATAGTAGTACCAACACTCTTATATGGGTGTGAAGCTTGGGTGGTAAATGCAGCAGCGAGGAGACGGTTGGAGGCAGTGGAGATGTCCTGTTTAAGGGCAATGTGTGGTGTAAATATTATGCAGAAAATTCGGAGTGTGGAAATTAGGAGAAGGTGTGGAGTTAATAAAAGTATTAGTCAGAGGGCAGAAGAGGGGTTGTTGAGGTGGTTTGGTCATTTAGAGAAAATGGATCAAAGTAGAATGACATGGAAAGCATATAAATCTATAGGGGAAGGAAGGCGGGGTAGGGGTCGTCCTCGAAAAGGTTGGAGAGACGGGGTAAAGGAGGTTTTGTGGGATAGGGGCTTGGACTTCCAGCAAGCGTGCGTGAGCGTGTTAGATAGGAGTGAAAGGAGACGAATGGTACTTGGGACCTGACGATCTGTTGGAGTGTGAGCAGGGTAATGTTTAGTGAAGGGATTCAGGGAAACCGGTTATTTTCATATAGTCGGACTTGAGTCCTGGAAATGGGAAGTACAATGCCTGCACTTTAAAGGAGGGGTTTGGGATATTGACAGTTTGGAGGGATATGTTGTGTATCTTTATATGTGTATGCTTCTAAACTGTTGTATTCTGAGCACCTCTGCAAAAACAGTGATAATGTGCGAGTGTGGTGAAAGTGTTGAATGATGATGAAAGTATTTTCTTTTTGGGGATTTTCTTTCTTTTTTGGGTCACCCTGCCTCGGTGGGAGACGGCCGACTTGTTGAAAAAAAAAAAAAAATCCCAAGCACAGGTAGGAGCCTGTCCACTCAAGTTCTGTATCCTGAATACATAATCTATTCACAGGATCTGGTCCCTTGAACATCATTGCAAAAGATTTCTCGGCCGAGATCTTGAGGCCTAGTTCCTTGCAAGACTGCGTAATTAGGTCCTAAGCTTTCTGGGCCTGTCGTTCTAAATTGCCTTTCCCATTCACTACGAGGGCAAGATCATCAGCATAGATGAGGAGCTGCATATCACTATGAAAGGGAAGGCTCACAAGTTCTTGTATAAGGATGTTAAACAGGGTAGGACTGAGCACACCTCCTTGTGGCGTGGCATTTTCCAGGGTTTTAAAGGAAGAGTAGTGTCCCTGAAAGCTGACACAGGCCTCCCTGTCCCTAAGGTAGGACTCTATCCAGGCCAGGAGGTGTCCTTTGATTCCCTTCTGAGCTAGTATTGCTAGAATTGCTGTGGGGCTGGCTAGTTCAAAAGCCTTCTCAAGGTCGAGGTAGACGACGATACTAGGTTTTCTGTTACTATCAGCAATCTGGTTTAGTAGGGTGGTTATGCACTCTGCTGTATCCACCACTTTGGTGAAGCCAAATGTGTGATAATGAGGGGGTCTAAGTTTCCATAGGAGGCGGTTTAACACCATCCTCTCAGCAGTCTTCGCTAAACAGCTGGTCAGCGATATGGGTCTCATACTGCCTGGGTCCTTGGGCTTTGGAATTGGTACAATTGTAGCTTTCTTCCAAGCTGCTGGGAGTGTCCTGGACCTCCACGACTTGTTTATGACGTCTAGTATGGCCTCCCATCCACTCTGCCCCGCCCGTGCAATCATGGAGTACGTAACACCATCGATGCTCGGGGTAGTGTCACCTGTGTTCTTAATTGCACGTCGGAGTTCCAAGTCCGTGATGTCTTCATCAGTCTTCATCAGTGAGATTTGGTACCGAGGTTATTCCATCGCTGTTGCTGCCTGAGCTGGAGACTGAGTCCTGCCCTCTCTGAGAACCTGCAAATTTATGGCATCCACTGTCTCCTCCTCGGTCAGTAAGCACACTCTCAGGAGCATACTGACCATCTGCTGGAATACGCTATGTTGTTCCGTGGAGTTGATTGTGTTGCAAATAAGATCCGTGAACACCTTGATGAGTGCTACGAGATCCTCCCTGGTGAGGGCCTGCTTTGGGGTTGGGTTCGAAACAGTGGATATTATCTGGGCTGTTGTGGTCTGTAGGGACTGCTGAGGGTTGGATTTCTTTATTGTATGCACCGTGGTCTGTTGCTGTATACCAGGTTGGGTAGCCAGGATCTGCTGGTGAGGTCCAGTTGAGCCTGCAAAGCGCCTGTGCCAGGTAAGGAGTGCCTGCGTTGTCGTGCTATGGCCGGTGGGGGCTCGTTTAGTGCCGCCTGCTGATCACGTTGACCAGATGTACCCTGTTGACGCATCCTGTTCCTCTTGTTTCTGTTTCTTCGCTGAGGTAGGGGTGCAGGAGGTTCTTGACCTTGACGCCTGGTTGAGGATTCGAGGGTTGGGAATTCCTGGGCATTGAGTTGGGTTAGCTGTTGAGAGATCTGCGGTATGGCAGGGTTCTCTGCACCCATCGTCTGCTGAGAGTGATGATCCGTCGTAGCCTGCTGCCGAGTTTTTGGAGTCTTCCAGACTCCTTGAACTCTGGCGAGCCTCTCGGGGCATCGAGGATTCCAGGCCTGGTGTTTCTGCCTGCAGTTCGGGCATTGTGGAGTGGGTGGCGATGCATTTTTCAGCTTGGTGATGCATTCCTCGGTAGGGTGGTGCTGGCTGCAGACACCGCAGATTACTCTGTTCGGACAGAGTACACCCAGGTGTCCATAACGCTGACACTTGAAACAGTGAACTGGTTCTGCTGTGAATGTCCTGACATCGTACTTGCCCCAAGATCTGTCTCCATGACTCTCTTCAAGGTGGTATACATTTCCTTGTTGAGAGGAGTCAGTATTGGTTCTCCCCTCAAGCTGAACCATATCTTGAACTTCAGGTTGTGTTGTGATTCCAGGTATGAAACAACACCATCGTGGGTTCTATGGTTCCCGTAAGACTTCACCTTGAATTTGCCAGGTCGAATGAGCTGGTTTGCCAGCTCCTTGGACGGACGGCGCTTCTTGTTGTCCACAGTGATCCATCCTTTTTGGTTCTCGGGGGGTGGGGTGTTTATTTCCTCCCCTGTTTCCATATTAGCTGGCTCCATGGTTGGAGCTGTCAGATCTGCTACAATGTGAGCAGGATCTTCCTCTTCCTCTGATGATACGGAGTGGTCTTGCAACTTCACTTGAATTGCTCCCCACATTTCCAAATCCGAGTCCTCCATCGTGTTCATGGAGCATCGTGGCCTCTTCTTTTCGGCAGAAGCCATGTGCCTATCTATTGATAAGGTAGTGTACTCCGTGACCTGAGTGAAATTGTAATGTACGTTTGTACAGCATAGGTATGTATGTATAATGTTCACCAAGACCGTAGTCCTGGCACGGGTCTCAATCTTGCGATGACCCGTCTCTGGCTCCCGAGGGAGAAAGGTTTCTACAATGATGCGACATATGCTGTTCAAGCACTCTTTTGGTCAGTTCAACTGGTGCATCTCATAAGCGACAACACCATATGTACTCCTAACTGTGGACACTAGCGAGGAGGAGGATATGTCGTTATCACAGGTAACAGCTTGTCTGGTTCGTTGACTCCATGGTACACTAGTGTGGCCGCAGTCATCTCTGGGTCCTCTTCGGGAGGGAATATCACTCCTAGTTGCCTGCGGAGCGTCTCAGTAACTTCGCACTCCAGAAGATAGTGTGTTAGGGGCCGCTGGACAACGTGCTGACAGTACTGGCACATCTCCTCCTCAGCCTTGTCTACCATCATCTTGGCTGTGGGAAAGCCCAAACGAAGCCGATGGATGGCGGTACACTGCGCTCTGGACCAGCTTCTATCATATGGAGGGGGTTCTCCCTGAGTCGCTGCTCGGTACCACTGTTGAGATGGGGTATCACCTAAGACCTCCCCCATAAGTTTCATGGCTCTGGCAGCCACCAGTTTGGTCTGTCGTAGGCTGATTGGGACAGTAATCCCAACATGTGGATAGTCTGTTGCTGCCTTGGCTGCATCATCTGCCGCCTCATTTCCCCGGATGCCAGCATGGCTGGGGATCCAGTTCAATGTCGATCTGTTACCCTGAACTTCTAAGGCTGTCATTATGCTCAGGATCGATGTGATGAGGTGAACATTGTCCTGTGGTTGAGGATGGGAGAGGGCATTGATTGCAGACGTGGAATCAACATGTATGACAGGTCGGAGTCGATGTCGTAGGGCATGTGACAATGCCTGCTGAATAGCCACCAACTCAGCTTGAAGGATCGTGCAGTGGTCAGGGAGTCGCCAGCCTTGTGTGTGACCATTGTGGTACAGTCCAGCTGCTGCTCTCTTCCTGTCAGGGTCGACAGAACCATCTGTGAAATACACTGCACATGTGCCTCCCTCTGCCAGTGCCATGCTTGTCTCAGCATGATTGCTGAGAGTGTCTTGACTGCAGAGACTCTTAGAGATGGGTAGCTGCATGATGCAAACATCGGCTGGATCTGGGCGCCAGGGAGGTGGTGGATGGTACCCAGCAACAGGAAGGTCACAACTCTTCTCAAGGAGTAGTTGTATAGGCAGCAGCTTCCGCCCAGCAGCACAAAACGAATGAATCCAGGAGTAGTCCGTGAAGAGTGTGGGATCTTGTGACATGGTTGTCAATATCCGTCTCCTTAGTGGGGTACCTTGCTGCCTGTGCAGAATCGTGGCCACTTTGCAGGCGTTTATGTATCTTACTCTGTCAGCCAAGGAAGGAAGCCGGGCCTCAGATCTGAGACATACTGTGTTGGTCCAGATGGGGGCCCCAAGCATAGTTCTTATCGCCTGATTTTGTACGACCTCCACTCTTTGCCTGCTCTGCGGGAAGAGATGAGCTAAAGCCGGTGCACCGTAGTCAATGAGCGAGCGTATAGCTTGTATATAGTACAAGCGAAGTACATCTTTGCGTGCCCCTGCACGGTGCCTCGTCATGGCTCTCATGGCGTTGAGTCTGAGTAGAGCACGTGACCTGACATACTCGGCCTGTTTCTGAAAGGTCAGCTTTTTATCAATGTAGATTCCCAAGTACAGGTAGGAGCCTGTCCACTCAAGTTCTATATCCTGAATACGTAATCTATTCACAGGATCTGGTCCCTTGAACATCATTGCAAGAGATTTCTCGGCCGAGATCTTGAGGCCTAGTTCCTTGCAAGACTGCGTAATTAGGTCCAAAGCTCTCTGAGCCTGTCGTTCTAAATTGCCTTTCCCATTCACTACGAGTGCAAGATCATCAGCATAGCTGAGGAGCTGTGTACCACTATGAAAGGGAAGGCTCACAAGTTCCTGCATAAGGATGTTAAACAGGGTAGGACTGAGCACACCTCCTTGTGGTGTACCGTTTTCCAGGGATTTAAAGGAAGAGTAGTGTCCCTGAAAGCTGACACAGGCCTGCCTGCCCCTAAGGTAGGACTCTATCCAGGCCAGGAGGCGTCCTTTGATTCCCTTCCGAGCTAGTATTGCCAGAATTGCTGTGGGGCTGGCTAGCTCAAATGCCTTTTCAAGGTCGAGGTAGACGACAATACTAGGTTTTTTGTTACTGTCAGCAATCTGGCTTAGTAGAGTGGTTATGCACTCTGCTGTACCCACTCCTTTGGTGAAGCCAAATATGTGATGATGAGAGGGTCTAAGTTTCCATAGGAGGCGGTTTAACACCATCCTCTCAGCAGTCTTGGCTAAGCAGCTGGTCAGCGATATGGGTCTCATACTGCCTGGGTCCTTGGGCTTTGGAATTGGTACGATTGTAGCTTTCTTCCAAGCTGCTGGGAGTGTCCTGGCCCTCCACGACTTGTTAATGACGTCTAGTATGGCCTCCCATCCACTCTGCCCAGCCCATGCAATCATGGAGTACGTCACACCATCGATACCCGGGGCAGTGTCACCTGTGTTCTTAATGGCACGTCGGAGTTCCAAGTCCGTGAGGTCTACATCAGTCACATCTTCCGACTCACATGCAGCTTGTATCGTTAGCTGGCGCTGTGGCAGAAGATCCGTCTGTATATTCCGGATGTCCTGTGGGAGCTGAGTGGAGGCTCCCCTGGAAGTGAAAAGCTCCACTAGTTTCTCTGCTTCCTGGGATGGGTTCGGGTGTGCTGGTGGCCTCGGCTTGCTCTTGCCAGTTGCTATGTTGAGCTTGCCCCATATCTCAGATAAGGTGGTGTGATGCCCGAATGTTGAGCACCACTCCAGCCATTTCTCAGTTTTTACTCTGAGAGAGATTCTGCGGGCATGCTGCACAATGGCTCTCAGAGTATTCCTGTTCTCTGCCGTAGGGTTACGCCTGTATAGCTTCCTAAAAGAGTTGATGCGGTGGTTCTGCTCCCGCACCTCGTCGTTGTAGAACCACCAGTCTCTTTTGTGAGTGCGTCCTGCAGATTTCTTTGGAATTGCGCACTCTGCTGCCTGGATGAGAACAGTGACTAGCTCCTGTTCAGCCGTATCACAGTCTTCAGATAGAGAGTATGTGGACCACCAGTCATGAAGATAATCCTGGAACACCTTCCAGTTGGCCCTCTTTACGTCCCATCTAGGAGGCAGCACAACTGTGGGAGGCCTGTTGATGTTGAAGGTGGTGATCACTGCAAAGTGGTCACTGACAAGGTGAGGATGGGTTTCCCATGTGACTCCTGCTGCGAGTTGTCTTGACCCGAAGGTAAGGTCGAGGCAGCCACCCAACAGGTGTGTGGGGTCTCCATTGTTTAGCAACTTTACCTCTGGAATATCGTGTAGGAGCATTGCTATGTGTCTGCCAGCAGCATTGGTTGCTGAGTGAGAGTGCAGCATTGGGTGATGTGCGTTGAAGTCTCCACCCACAATAATACACTCAGTGCGTGCTAGTGCGAGGAGCTCTGCAATGTCGAGGGTGTGTGTTGGGTTCTTGTAGATGTTATAGATGGTAATGGGCCCCCCAGGTATGTGCACAAGGATGGCCTGTACCTCGACATCCTCCCCACAGTCCACAGGGTTGGCTATAACCTCGCGAGGTATTGTATTGGATACAAATACAGCTGTGCCTCTGCAGTGAATGCCCGGGTCCATGTGCCGAAAATACCCAGCAAAACCGGGTAGTCTTGGGCACATAGTCGGGACAGTCAGAGTTTCTTGTAGCAAGACGATATCAACCCGATCCCGAATTACTGCCTCCAGCAAGAGGTGCTGTTTGCCCCTCAAGCCCTGAATGTTCCATTGTAGGACCTTGAGGGTGTGATTTGGTACCGAGGTTATTCCATCGCTGTTGTTTCCTGAGCTGGAGACTGAGTCCTGCCCGCTCTGAGAACCTGCAAATTCATGGCATCCACTTTCTCCTCTTCGGTCAGAAAGCACACTCTCAGGAGCGTACTGACCATCTGCTGGAATGCGCTCTGTTGTTCCGTGGAGTTGATTGTGTTGCAAATAAGTTCTGTGAACACCTTGATGAGTGCTACGAGATCCTCCCTGGTGAGGGCCTGCTTTGGAGATGGGTTCGAAACAGTGGATATTATCTGGGCTGCTGAGGTCTGTAGGGACTGCTGAGGGTTGGATTTCTTTATTGTATGCACCGTGGTCTGTTGCTGTATACCAGGTTGAGTAGCCGGGATCTGCTGGTGAGGTGCCAGTTGAGTCTGCAAAGCGCCTGTGCCGGGTAAGGAGTGCCTGCGTTGTCGTGCTATGGCCGGTGGGGGCTCGTTTAGTGCAGCCTGCTGATCGCATTGACCCGATGCACCCTGTTGACGCCTCCTGTTCCTCTTGTTTCTGTTTCTTCGTTGAGGAAGGGGTGCAGGAGGTTCTTGACCTTGACGCCTGGTTGAGGCTTCTAGGGTTGGAAATTCCTGGGCATTGACTTGGTTTAGCTGCTGAGAGATCTGCGGTATGGCAGGGTTCTCTGCATCCATCGGTTGATGATCCGTCATAGCCTGTTGCCGAGTTTTTGGCGTCTTCCAGACTTCTTGAATTCTGGCGAGCCTCTCGGGGCATCGAGGATTCCAGGCATGGTGTTTCTGCCTGCAGTTCGGGCATTGTGGAGTGGGTGGCGATGCATTTTTCAGCTTGGGGATGCATTCCTCGGTAGGGTGGTGCTGGCTGCAGACACCGCAGATTACTCTGTTCGGACAGAGTGCACCCAGGTGTCCATAACGCTGACACTTGAAACAGCGAACTGGTTCTGCTGTGAAGGTCCTGACATCGTACCTGCCCCAAGAACCGAGGTCCAGCTGGGATGGCAGTGGTCCTACATGCTGAATGAGAACCTGTCGGGTTGGTGCGTTGCCTGCCGTCTTTGCCTTGAGACGTTGAGCTGACACCACACTGGGGTGAGCTGCTACTGCCTCGATGGGCATCATCAGCGGGTATCGCATCACTACACCCTTGGTGATCTTCTGCCGAGAGTCCAGTTCCTCCAGGGTGAATGAGCGATCTGTCTCCATGACTCTCTTCAAGGTGGTATACATTTCCTTGTTGAGAGGAGTCAATATTGGTTCTCCCCTCAAGTTGAACCATATCTTGAACTTCAGGTTGTGTTGTGATTCCAGGTATGAAACAACCCCATAGTGGGTTCTGTGGTCCCCATAAGACTTCACCTTGAATTTGCCAGGTCGGTTGAGCTGGTTTGCCTGCTCCTTGGACGGACGGTGCTTCTTCTTCTCCACAGTGTTCCATCCCTCTTGGTTTTCGGGGGGTGTGGTGTTTATTTCCGCACCTGTTTCTATTGTCGCTGGCTCCATGGTTGGGACTGTCAGATCTGCTACAATGTGAGCAGGATCTTCCTCTTCCTCTCGTAACTTCTTCGCTAGAATTTCGCCCCACATTTCCAAATCTGAGTCCTCCGTCGTGTTCATGGAGCATCGTGGCCTCTTCTTTTCGGCAGAAGCCATGTGCCTATCTTGTGATAAGGTAGTGAACTCCGTGAACTGAGAGTGTGTCAGTGGATTGTCGTAATACGAGTCTTCCTGTCTTACAGCATAGGGCCATAGACGTGGCTTATATACTGTAGTCAGGTGAGGCAAAGCAGGAGGAGGCGGGGTTATAGTAGTACCATCCACTAGTCGAAGTAGGTCTTCGACTAATGGACTGATGAAGCCACTGTGTAGCGAAACGTTTCCTCAATAAAGATTCACATATGTTGCATAAGTGTCTCAATCTTCAACTTGTCGGTTTTCAAAGCCATTCATCACAGATCATTAATTCTCCACGCACCAACACCACTCCTAACGAAGTTGTGCAAGAAAGGTATAAAATGCCGAGGCTGAGGGACTGATTACCTCATCTTTTGTATATAGTTCTACTGTCTTCTGATTATGTCCTAGAATCTGTTGTGTACGAATGGTACATAATACCGACAAGATGAGATTAAGACACATGTGCAACATCTGGGTATCTTTATTGTAGACGTTTCGCCATCCAGTGGCTTTATCAATACAAATTCTAGGACATAACTTGAAGACAGTAGAACTATGTACAGAAGATGAGGTAATCAGTCCCTCAACCTAGGAGTAGGTGCAAAGAGCACCATAGTCGTGGAGATTCTGAAGCAGAAGAAAGGAGCCTGGCGCTTATATAGTAACGTCAGGTGTAGCAGACGAGGGCACATTCACTGGTAGTTGGGATTCCCCAGTGGAAGTAGGTCCTTCCCAAAGAGATGGGTTAGTTGTAGTAGTAGTTGTCGTAGTCGTGAAGGTTATGTACATGTCCTCAGAATTAAGATTCCATGATGTTGCAGTGTCTGACAAGTTGTGTACGAATGGTACATAATACCGACAAGATGAGATTAAGACACATGTGCAACATCTGGGTATCTTTATTGTAGACGTTTCGCCATCCAGTGGCTTTATCAATACAAATTCTAGGACATGTACATAACCTTCACGACTACGACAACTACTTCTACAACTAACCCATCTCTTTGGGAAGGACCTACTTCCACTGGGGAATCCCGCCTTCCAGTGAATATGCCCTCGTCTGCTACACCTGACGTTACTATATAAGCGCCAGGCTCCTTTCTTCTGCTTCAGAATCTCCACGACTATGGTGCTCTTCGCACCTACTCCTAGGTTGAGGGACTGATTACCTAATCTTCTGTACATAGTTCTACTGTCTTCAAGTTATGTCCTAGAATTTGTATTGATAAAGCCACTGGAAGGCGAAACGTCTACAATAAAGATACCCAGATGTTGCACATGTGTCTTAATCTCGTCCTAGAATCTGTATTGATAAAGCCACTGGATGGCGAAACGTCTACAATAAAGATATCCAGATGTTGCACATGTGTCCTAACGAAGTTATAATCCTTCCCATCTTGATACCTAAGCTGAGTGCTTCGGACTCTGTATCACTGGGAACATAAGAAGAAAGGTTATTGATGATGTCAACTCTGCCAATGTTTTTCCATTTGCTGTGTTGACAGAGAGAGGAAAGTTTTCTTGAAAGCTGTAGCTTCTGTAAGTTGGCGGTGGTAAGTCTGTTTAGGATGTGTTCGGCAGTGTCTGTCAGGGACGGGAAGGAAAGTGAAAGCTTGGTGAGCACTATGGAAAAAATCTTTGAAGCAAGCTGATAGACGATTTAAGACGGAGAAAATGCATAGAAGTTTCCCTAATTGCTGTCGGTAACACTTTCCATCAAAAGTCTGGTAGTTACAGTATTTCAAAATTGCTGATCAACAGGATATTACCCATTCCAGAGACTGCTGTAACGTGATATCAACAGGTCCCTGTCTACCCATCCGTCTCACCACATTAGTTCCACTATTACAATAATAACACAACAACAACAACAACAACAACTACTACTACTACTACTGTTGTTAGGTAAGACACATATGCAACAGTTAGGTATCTTTATTATGAAACGTTTCGCCTACACAGTAGGCTTCTTCAGTCAAGTACAGAAAAGTTGATAGAAGCAGAAGATACTTGAAGACGATGTAATCAGTCCATCACCCTTAAAGTTTTGAGGTGGTCAGTCCCTCAGTCTGGAGAAGAGCATTGTTCCATAGTATGAAACAATATGGAGAAGAAGTGACAGGATGGAGCCTTTTTATAGCGCCGAGAGGTGAGACGTAGGCCACTAGGAGAGGTAAGAACTCAGATGTTGAAAGGTCAGGTCCCTCTCAAATCCAGCCCCTCTCACTAGTGGAAGTTGTTGAAGTTGATTGCAGGTCTGTACCAAGATACCCTTGTGTTGCAGTGTCTGACAGATTGAACATTAAAATGGTATAAAATACCGACAGGTTGTTAGGTAAGACACATATGCAACAGTTAGGTATCTTTATTATGAAACGTTTCGCCTACACAGTAGGCTTCTTCAGTCAAGTACAGAAAAGTTGATAGAAGCAGAAGATACTTGAAGACGATGTAATCAGTCCATCACCCTTAAAGTTTTGAGGTGGTCAGTCCCTCAGTCTGGAGAAGAGCATTGTTGGTTTAGAAAGACACGTAAGCAAACACTATAACATATTTATTAGAAAACGTTTCGGTCCTGGGACCTTGATCACTTCTAACATACAGAGGTAGAAAGACATTATATATATAGGCGGAGAGTGAGATGTGACGCACGTGACCTGAGGAATGTCATAAGAACATAAGAATGGAGGAACACTGTAGAAGGCCTACTGGCCCATGCGAGGCAGGTCCTTATCAAAACAACCTCTGCCTATGATGAGGACCAGTAGACGATGAAATCATGTGACTCCTGTGTTGTTGGGTTGGTGCTGCTTAAGTATCATGTATGCCAACAACACAGGAGTCACATGATTTCATCGTCTACTGGTCCTCATCATAGGCAGAGGTTGTTTTGATAAGGACCTGCCTCGCATGGGCCAGTAGGCCTTCTACAGTGTTCCTCCATTCTTATGTTCTTATGACATTCCTCAGGTCACGTGCGTCACATCTCACTCTCCGCCTATATATATAATGTCTTTCTACCTCTGTATGTTAGAAGTGATCAAGGTCCCAGGACCGAAACGTTTTCTAATAAATATGTTATAGTGTTTGCTTACGTGTCTTTCTAAACCAACTTGTCGGTATTTATTACCAAGGTTTATACCAAGAGCATTGTTCCATAGTATGAAACAATATGGAGAAGAAGTGACAGGATGGAGCCTTTTTATAGCGCCGAGAGGTGAGACGTAGGCCACTAGGAGAGGTAAGAACTCAGATGTTGAAAGGTCAGGTCCCTCTCAAATTTAAGGGTGATGGAAGTAGGTCGTGCCCAAGGGTTAGGCAAGCGAAGAATTACCAAGTATTAAGATCCCAAGAAGTTGCAGTGTCTGACAGGATTGTAGATGAATGGTTCAAAGAACCGACAAGAGTTGCACATGTGTCTAATTTAACAACATATCGGTTCTTTGAACCATTCATCTACAATCCTGTCAGACACTGCAACTTCTTGGGATCTTAATACTTGGGAATTCTTCGCTTGCCTAACCCTTGGGCACGACCTACTTCCACATTGGACAAATGTGACACCACCTACGACTGCTGCACCTCTCCTGCCATACGGTTTATAAGCTGCTTCTCCGCTCATATGCCGTATTATATTCAAGATTGATGGACTGACCACATCGACTCAAGGTTGAGGGACTGATTACCTCATTCTCCTGTTCTTCAAGTTTCTCCTACGTATGGACTGATGAAGCCACTGTGTGGCGAAACGTTTCCTCAATAAAGATACCCAAGAGTTTCACATGTGTCTAATTTAACAACATGTCGGTTCTTTGAACCATTCATCTACAACTACTACTACTACTACTACTACTACTACTACTACTACTACTACTACTATTACTACTACTATTACTACTACTACTACTATTACTACTACTACTACTACTACTACTACTACTACTACTGAACATCAAAATGGTATACAATACCGACAGGTTGTTAGGTAAGACACATATGCAACAGTTAGACAACTTTATTCCGAAACGTTTCGCCTACACAGTAGGCTTCTTCAGTCGAATACAGAAAGTAGGCAGGAACAGTAGAGATGTGAAGACGATGTAATCAGTCCATCACCCTTAAAGTCGTAGAATTTGAGGTTGTCAGTCCCTCGGCCTGGAGAAGTTCAGTTCCATAGTCAGGAACTATCTGAAGATCAAGCGACAGTGCGGAGACTTAAATACTGTCGGAAGGAGAGGTGCAGGGTAGTAGTAGTAGTAGTAGTAGTAGTAGTAGTGAGAGGCCACTGAGAGGTCATGTCCCTCTCAGATCCAACACTTCTCACTTGAAAAGCTTGTCCAAGGTGTTTTCTGTACCAAGATGCCACGTGTTGCAGTGTCTGACAAGATGAACATCAAAATGGTATACAATACCGACAGGTTGTTAGGTAAGACACATATGCAACAGTTAGACAACTTTATTCCGAAACGTTTCGCCTACACAGTAGGCTTCTTCAGTCGAATACAGAAAGTAGGCAGGAACAGTAGAGATGTGAAGACGATGTAATCAGACAACCTCAAATTCTACGACTTTAAGGGTGATGGACTGATTACATCGTCTTCACATCTCTACTGTTCCTGCCTACTTTCTGTATTCGACTGAAGAAGCCTACTGTGTGGAAATAAATGGTATAAAATACCGACACAATGGCAATATAAACACAAATGCAGTATAATGTGATCCTTTATTGACTACGTTTCGCCCACACAGTGGGCTTTTTCAAGTCACAAACAGAACTACCTGGGGTGGAAGGAACGCGAGTATTTATAGTCCGGCTGAGGTCAGGTGAAGAATGCTGCATCTGATGATGTACCGAGTTGGGTTGTAGAGTCTAAAAACTTGGGTAGCTTGGAAAGGAGACTGGACAAGTTTGTGAGCAGACCTTCTACAGTGTTCTTATGTGGGATAGCGATGAAGAAGTTTCTTGGCAAGTGGTTCAGCTATGTTATAGAAGCCACTATTCTGGTTGAAGTTGTCGGATATAGAAATAAGTGATGATTCCAGGATTCTTCGGTATTGAGTGTTGTCTTCTGTGGCGATAAGTCTTGAGTTTCTGTAGTTTATCAAGTGGTTGTGTGAATTACGGTGTTGTACGCAGGCATTCCTTGTGTCGTCAGACCTGCTTGCGTATTGGTGTTCTGAAATACGTGTTTGGAGGTCCCTTGATGTTTCGCCCACGTATAACTTGTTGCAGTCATTACAAGGGATTATGTATACCCCTGCAGAGGATGGAGGCTTGTCCTGCCTACTACTGGTGATGTCCTTGATGGTCGTGGTTGTGGAGGTAGATACTTGGAATGATGTTTTGGCAAAGATGTTGGAAACATGTTTGGCAATGGAGTTGGTGGGAAGGACTATGTATCTCTTCTCGGCAGTGTCTTCTCTGGGTGTGTTGAAGATGTTTAGTGCTCGCCGTCTGCAGTCTCTGATGAAGTGACGAGGATAGTGGAGTTTGGAAAATACTTGTTCAATTATAGTGCATTCTTCCTCAAGGAACTCGTTGCTGCAGATTCTGAGTGCACGCAGGAAGAAGCCTATAATTACACCACGTTTGGTTTTGGTGTCGTGGTGAGAGTAGAAGTGGAGAAGATCGTTTTGGTTGGTGGGTTTTCGATAGACTTTAAAACGAAGTTCGTGGTCAGCTTTGCAGAGTAGAACATCAAGGAAAGGAAGAGTGTTGTCGACCTCTTCTTCAAGTGTGAACTGGATTGAAGGCTCGACCTGGTTGAGCTTGTCTTGGAGAGCTTGAACGTTGAAGCGTTTAGGAGTTATGAGGAGAATGTCGTCAACATAACGGAGCCAGGTGACAGACGAAGGAATAATGGTGGAGAAACGTTCGGCTTCTAGATGTTCCATGTATAGGTTCGCCAGGACTGCACTGAGTGGCGAACCCATGGGTAGTCCAAAAGTCTGCTGAAAGAGGTGATTTTCAAAAGAGAAACACGTAAAGCCAACACATAGTTCAACCAGGTCGATGAAATCGCTGGCTGGAATGGGAAGATCAAGTGAATCGTCAATTTTCTTGCGCAAGAGATCGATGGCTTGTTTAGTAGGTACTTTAGTGAATAGGGAAGTCACGTCAAGGCTGGAAAGTTTCTTGTTCCTGATGTTGATGTTGCGAATGCGATTGAGAAGATCACCTGAGTGTTTGAGATGTGCTGGACTGATAGTGCCCAAGAGTTTCGAGAGGTGTTTGGCGAGAATTCCTGAGAGCTGGTGGGGAGCACTGCCTATTCCCGAGGATATGGGCCTCAGTGGGATACCAGGCTTGTGAGTCTTTGGCAGGCCGTACATTCTGGCAGGTCTGGGGTTGCTGGGCATGGTGTGCAGAAGTTTCTTCCCTTGTTCTGAGCTCCTCAGAATGCGGCGAGTCCTTTGAAGAAAAGTTTTAGTAAGGTTGTCCACTTGGTTAGTTGTGAGAGGTTTGTAGGTATCTGGGTCATTAAGTAGATTGAGCATTTTGTTCCTGTAATCGTCAGTGTTCATGATAACAACACCACCTCCTTTATCAGCCGACACGTGGTGACCCTGATGGTCGTGTCTTCTGCTAAACCTTTGAGTGCATTGATGTAACGTCGGGGTATGACTGGGGAGCTGCGTGTTGGACTGATTACATCGATGGCTGCTGAGATGATGCCTTGAAGATAACCTTTTTTTGAGTCGGAGTCATTGTGTCTGTAGTTTTTGGCGATGAAATTGAGGTCTTGTTTTGGTTTCGTAATTCCTGTTGCGAATTTGAGGCCTAAGCTGAGGGCTTCAGTTTCTGTGGTTGACAGTGGACGAGATGAAAGATTTTGAAAAATTTCAGGTCTTCCTAAACTTTTCCAATTACTATTATCGCAGAGTGTTTGTAGTTTCCTAGTAAGTCTGATCTTCTGTTGAACATTCGCTGTGGTAACTCTGCTGCGAATGATTTCGGCGGTGCGTCTGTTCATGTTGCCCCGGAGTGTTGTGCCTAGTGTTCTGGCTTGGAGAAAAGCTTCCTTTGTAGCATTGTTTAAGTCATCTGCACACTCTTCAAGGTAGGTCCGAGCTGTAGCGGAGAAAGGTGGTTTGATGTTGGCAATTTGAGGAGGAGTAGATCTTGGTAAGACCATTTCTTGGATGCAGTCACGAAGAAAATTGTGTCTGTTGCGAAGTGAGTAAGCTTTTAGAAGAAGGTCCAGGTATTCTCTGTGTGAAGGATCCATTTCTACTGCAGTGTTTGACACGATGGAAATAAATGGTATAAAATACCGACAAGACCTCAATTTCATCGCCAAAAACTACAGACACAATGACTCCGACTTCCAAAAAGGCTATCTTCAAGGCATCATCTCAGCAGCCATCTCAACACGCAGCTCCCCAGTCATACCCCGACGTTACATCAATGCACTCAAAGGTTTAGCAGAAGACACGACCATCAGGGTCACCACCGCTGATAAAGGAGGTGGTGTTGTTATCATGAACACTGACGATTACAGGAACAAAATGCTCAATCTACTTAATGACCCAGATACCTACAAACCTCTCACAACTAACCAAGTGGACAACCTTACTAAAACTTTTCTTCAAAGGACTCGCCGCATTCTGAGGAGCTCAGAACAAGGGAAGAAACTTCTGCACACCATGCCCAGCAACCCCAGACCTGCCAGAATGTACGGCCTGCCAAAGACTCACAAGCCTGGTATCCCACTGAGGCCCATATCCTCGGGAATAGGCAGTGCTCCCCACCAGCTCTCAGGAATTCTCGCCAAACACCTCTCGAAACTCTTGGGCACTATCAGTCCAGCACATCTCAAACACTCAGGTGATCTTCTCAATCGCATTCGCAACATCAACATCAGGAACAAGAAACTTTCCAGCCTTGACGTGACTTCCCTATTCACTAAAGTACCTACTAAACAAGCCATCGATCTCTTGCGCAAGAAAATTGACGATTCACTTGATCTTCCCATTCCAGCCAGCGATTTCATCGACCTGGTTGAACTATGTGTTGGCTTTACGTGTTTCTCTTTTGAAAATCACCTCTTTCAGCAGACTTTTGGACTACCCATGGGTTCGCCACTCAGTGCAGTCCTGGCGAACCTATACATGGAACATCTAGAAGCCGAACGTTTCTCCACCATTATTCCTTCGTCTGTCACCTGGCTCCGTTATGTTGACGACATTCTCCTCATAACTCCTAAACGCTTCAACGTTCAAGCTCTCCAAGACAAGCTCAACCAGGTCGAGCCTTCAATCCAGTTCACACTTGAAGAAGAGGTCGACAACACTCTTCCTTTCCTTGATGTTCTACTCTGCAAAGCTGACCACGAACTTCGTTTTAAAGTCTATCGAAAACCCACCAACCAAAACGATCTTCTCCACTTCTACTCTCACCACGACACCAAAACCAAACGTGGTGTAATTATAGGCTTCTTCCTGCGTGCACTCAGAATCTGCAGCAACGAGTTCCTTGAGGAAGAATGCACTATAATTGAACAAGTATTTTCCAAACTCCACTATCCTCGTCACTTCATCAGAGACTGCAGACGGCGAGCACTAAACATCTTCAACACACCCAGAGAAGACACTGCCGAGAAGAGATACATAGTCCTTCCCACCAACTCCATTGCCAAACATGTTTCCAACATCTTTGCCAAAACATCATTCCAAGTATCTACCTCCACAACCACGACCATCAAGGACATCACCAGTAGTAGGCAGGACAAGCCTCCATCCTCTGCAGGGGTATACATAATCCCTTGTAATGACTGCAACAAGTTATACGTGGGCGAAACATCAAGGGACCTCCAAACACGTATTTCAGAACACCAATACGCAAGCAGGTCTGACGACACAAGGAATGCCTGCGTACAACACCGTAATTCACACAACCACTTGATAAACTACAGAAACTCAAGACTTATCGCCACAGAAGACAACACTCAATACCGAAGAATCCTGGAATCATCACTTATTTCTATATCCGACAACTTCAACCAGAATAGTGGCTTCTATAACATAGCTGAACCACTTGCCAAGAAACTTCTTCATCGCTATCCCACATAAGAACACTGTAGAAGGTCTGCTCACAAACTTGTCCAGTCTCCTTTCCAAGCTACCCAAGTTTTTAGACTCTACAACCCAACTCGGTACATCATCAGATGCAGCATTCTTCACCTGACCTCAGCCGGACTATAAATACTCGCGTTCCTTCCACCCCAGGTAGTTCTGTTTGTGACTTGAAAAAGCCCACTGTGTGGGCGAAACGTAGTCAATAAAGGATCACATTATACTGCATTTGTGTTTATATTGCCAAGCCTACTGTGTAGGCGAAACGTTTCGGAATAAAGATACCTAACTGTTGCATATGTGTCTTACCTAACTACTACTACTACTACTACTACTACTACTACTACTGGAAATATAAACACATATGCAGTATAATGTGATCCCATTGTGTAGGTATTTTATACCATTTGTTTCCACTTCTACTACTGATAAATTAGACACATGTGCAACTCTTGGGTATCTTTATTGAGGAAACGTTTCGCCACACAGTGGCTTCATCAGTCCATACATAGGAGAAACTTGAAGAACAGGAGGAGAATGAGGTAATCAGTCCCTCAACCTTGAGTCGATGTGTTCAGTCCATCAATCTTAATACTTAGGAATTCTTCGCTTGCCTAATTCTTGGGCACAACCTACTTCCACATTAAACAAATGTGACACTACCTATGACTGCTACACCTCTCCTGCCATACGGTTTATAAGCTGCTTCTCCGCTCATCTGCCGTATTCTACTCAAGATTGATGGACTGAACACATCGACTCAAGGTTGAGGGACTGATTACCTCATTCTCCTCCTGTTCTTCAAGTTTCTCCTATGTATGGACTGATGAAGCCACTGTGTGGCGAAACGTTTCCTCAATAAAGATACCCAAGAGTTGCACATGTGTCTAATTTATCAACATGTCGGTTCTCTGAACCATTCATCTACAAACTTCTACTACTATTACTATCTCTACCCACGCGACACTCCACCTGACTCCTGCCACTATATATAATCGTTTTCTTAGTTTTCTCTTATTAGGACTGAAGAAGCCACTGGTGGCGAAACGTTTCGTTTAATATGTTTTTCCCTCATCAGCTTGATAGAGGCTAGGACCCTGGGTAGCTTTAAAATGAGACTGGGCAAATATATGAGTTGGAGGGGTTGGGTTTGATTGGTGTCGTGGGTACGGGAGCAAATTCTTGGGAAGTGGTGGTTTTGATAAGGACCTGCGTTGTATGGGCCAGTAGGCCTTCCGCAGTGTTCCTACATTTTTATGTTTTTAATCAAATTTCTCTTGTACCAGCTGAATTTTCCACCACTTGCATAACTACTACAACTATGTATTGTTGGTAACAACTTGACAAAGTTCCTGGAGAGCGAAACGTTGCCACAATAAAATGTCACATTGGAAATAAATGGTATAAAATACCGACACAATGGCAATATAAACACAAATGCAGTATAATGTGATCCTTTATTGACTACGTTTCGCCCACACAGTGGGCTTTTTCAAGTCACAAACAGAACTACCTGGGGTGGAAGGAACGCGAGTATTTATAGTCCGGCTGAGGTCAGGTGAAGAATGCTGCATCTGATGATGTTCCGAGTTGGGTTGTAGAGTCTAAAAACTTGGGTAGCCTGGGAAGGAGACTGGACAAGTTTGTGAGCAGACCTTCTACAGTGTTCTTATGTGGGATAGCGATGAAGAAGTTTCTTGGCAAGTGGTTCAGCTATGTTATAGAAGCCACTATTCTGGTTGAAGTTGTCGGATATAGAAATAAGTGATGATTCCAGGATTCTTCGGTATTGAGTGTTGTCTTCTTTGGCGATAAGTCTTGAGTTTCTGTAGTTTATCAAGTGGTTGTGTGAATTGCGGTGTTGTACGCAGGCATTCCTTGTGTCGTCAGACCTGCTTGCGTATTGGTGTTCTGAAATACGTGTTTGGAGGTCCCTTGATGTTTCGCCCACGTATAACTTGTTGCAGTCATTACAAGGGATTATGTATACCCCTGCAGAGGATGGAGGCTTGTCCTGTCTACTACTGGTGATGTCCTTGATGGTCGTGGTTGTGGAGGTAGACACTTGGAATGATGTTTTGGCAAAGATGTTGGAAACATGTTTGGCAATGGAGTTGGTGGGAAGGACTATGTATCTCTTCTCGGCAGTGTCTTCTCTGGGTGTGTTGAAGATGTGGAAAAAGACACTTATGTACAGTTCAGGACATTTATTAAAGGAAACGTTTCGCCACGAGTGGCTTCTTCAGTCCTAATACAGAGAAAACTAAGAAAACACACATATATATAGTGGTGGGAGTCAGGTGAGGTGAAGCGTGGGTAAAGGTGGTAATAGTAGTAGTAGTAGTAATGGAACTAAGGAGGTGAGGTTAGAGAGGGACCTGCTGGCATCAAGTAACACCAGTTCCCAGGATGGGTAATATCCTCTTGCTTAGTAATTTTGAAATACTGTAACTACCGGATTTTTGCTTTATAGTGTTACTGACAGAAATTAGTGCAGCTTCAATGCATTTTCTCCGTCTTAAGTCGTCTTCTTTAATAACTAGTTTAGCTTCATTGAATTTCATGAGGTGTCCAACATCGTCTCTATGTTGAACACATGCGTTTTTGCGGTCATCATTTCTGCAAGCATTTTTGTGTTCTGCTATTCTAATGTCCAGAGTTCTGGCTGTTTCCCCTACATATACTTTGTCACACCCCCCACATGGTATAGTGTAGATTCCTGCACTTGTGCCAGAATCATGCTTGGGTTTTTGTATCAGGTTCCTAATAGTAGTTGAAGAGCTGGTAGATATTTTAGCCAGCTCTTCAACTACTATTAGGAACCTGATACAAAAACCCTAGCATGATTCTGGCACAAGTGCAGGAATCTACACTATACCATGTGGGGGGTGTGACAAAGTATATGTAGGGGAAACAGCCAGAACTCTGGACATTAGAATAGCAGAACACAAAAATGCTTGCAGAAATGATGACCGCAAAAACGCATGTGTTCAACATAGAGACGATGTTGGACACCTCATGAAATTCAATGAAGCTAAACTAGTTATTAAAGAAGACGACTTAAGACGGAGAAAATGCATTGAAGCTGCACTAATTTCTGTCAGTAACACTATAAAGCAAAAATCCGGTAGTTACAGTATTTCAAAATTACTAAGCAAGAGGATATTACCCATCCTGGGAACTGGTGTTACTTGATGACAGCAGGTCCCTCTCTAACCTCACCTCCTTAGTTCCATTACTACTACTACTACTATTACCACCTTTACCCACGCTTCACCTCACCTGACTCCCACCACTATATATATGTATGTTTTCTTAGTTTTCTCTGTATTAGGACTGAAGAAGCCACTCGTGGCGAAACGTTTCCTTTAATAAATGTCCTGAACTGTACATAAGTGTCTTTTTCCACATCTTGTCGGTATCACCATACCATTTCCTCTGTGTTGAAGATGTTTAGTGCTCGCCGTCTGCAGTCTCTGATGAAGTGACGAGGATAGTGGAGTTTGGAAAATACTTGTTCAATTATAGTGCATTCTTCCTCAAGGAACTCGTTGCTGCAGATTCTGAGTGCACGCAGGAAGAAGCCTATAATTACACCACGTTTGGTTTTGGTGTCGTGGTGAGAGTAGAAGTGGAGAAGATCGTTTTGGTTGGTGGGTTTTCGATAGACTTTAAAACGAAGTTCGTGGTCAGCTTTGCAGAGTAGAACATCAAGGAAAGGAAGAGTGTTGTCGACCTCTTCTTCAAGTGTGAACTGGATTGAAGGCTCGACCTGGTTGAGCTTGTCTTGGAGAGCTTGAACGTTGAAGCGTTTAGGAGTTATGAGGAGAATGTCGTCGACATAACGGAGCCAGGTGACAGACGAAGGAATAATGGTGGAGAAACGTTCGGCTTCTAGATGTTCCATGTATAGGTTCGCCAGGACTGCACTGAGTGGCGAACCCATGGGTAGTCCAAAAGTCTGCTGAAAGAGGTGATTTTCAAAAGAGAAACACGTAAAGCCAACACATAGTTCAACCAGGTCGATGAAATCGCTGGCTGGAATGGGAAGATCAGGAATTCTCGCCAAACACCTCTCGAAACTCTTGGGCACTATCAGTCCAGCACATCTCAAACACTCAGGTGATCTTCTCAATCGCATTCGCAACATCAACATCAGGAACAAGAAACTTTCCAGCCTTGACGTGACTTCCCTATTCACTAAAGTACCTACTAAACAAGCCATCGATCTCTTGCGCAAGAAAATTGACGATTCACTTGATCTTCCCATTCCAGCCAGCGATTTCATCGACCTGGTTGAACTATGTGTTGGCTTTACGTGTTTCTCTTTTGAAAATCACCTCTTTCAGCAGACTTTTGGACTACCCATGGGTTCGCCACTCAGTGCAGTCCTGGCGAACCTATACATGGAACATCTAGAAGCCGAACGTTTCTCCACCATTATTCCTTCGTCTGTCACCTGGCTCCGTTATGTCGACGACATTCTCCTCATAACTCCTAAACGCTTCAACGTTCAAGCTCTCCAAGACAAGCTCAACCAGGTCGAGCCTTCAATCCAGTTCACACTTGAAGAAGAGGTCGACAACACTCTTCCTTTCCTTGATGTTCTACTCTGCAAAGCTGACCACGAACTTCGTTTTAAAGTCTATCGAAAACCCACCAACCAAAACGATCTTCTCCACTTCTACTCTCACCACGACACCAAAACCAAACGTGGTGTAATTATAGGCTTCTTCCTGCGTGCACTCAGAATCTGCAGCAACGAGTTCCTTGAGGAAGAATGCACTATAATTGAACAAGTATTTTCCAAACTCCACTATCCTCGTCACTTCATCAGAGACTGCAGACGGCGAGCACTAAACATCTTCAACACACCCAGAGAAGACACTGCCGAGAAGAGATACATAGTCCTTCCCACCAACTCCATTGCCAAACATGTTTCCAACATCTTTGTCAAAACATCATTCCAAGTATCTACCTCCACAACCACGACCATCAAGGACATCACCAGTAGTAGGCAGGACAAGCCTCCATCCTCTGCAGGGGTATACATAATCCCTTGTAATGACTGCAACAAGTTATACGTGGGCGAAACATCAAGGGACCTCCAAACACGTATTTCAGAACACCAATACGCAAGCAGGTCTGACGACACAAGGAATGCCTGCGTACAACACCGCAATTCACACAACCACTTGATAAACTACAGAAACTCAAGACTTATCGCCAAAGAAGACAACACTCAATACCGAAGAATCCTGGAATCATCACTTATTTCTATATCCGACAACTTCAACCAGAATAGTGGCTTCTATAACATAGCTGAACCACTTGCCAAGAAACTTCTTCATCGCTATCCCACATAAGAACACTGTAGAAGGTCTGCTCACAAACTTGTCCAGTCTCCTTCCCAGGCTACCCAAGTTTTTAGACTCTACAACCCAACTCGGAACATCATCAGATGCAGCATTCTTCACCTGACCTCAGCAGGACTATAAATACTCGCGTTCCTTCCACCCCAGGTAGTTCTGTTTGTGACTTGAAAAAGCCCACTGTGTGGGCGAAACGTAGTCAATAAAGGATCACATTATACTGCATTTGTGTTTATATTGCCAAAATGTCACATTAGTTGCACTTATGCCCTTTTACTTTGCATATTGGTGAATTGCAGATGAATGGTTCAGAGAACCGACACGTTGATAAATTAGACACTTGTGCAACTCTTGGGTATCTTTAATGAGGAAACGTTTCGCCACACGGTGGCTTCATCAGTCCATACATAGGAGAAACTTGAAGAACAGGAGGAGAATGAGGTAATCAGTCCCTCAGCCTCTTCTTCAAGTTTCTCCTATATATGGACTGATGAAGCCACTGTGTGGAGAAACGTTTCCTCAATAAAGATACCCAAGAGTTGCACATGTGTCTAATTTATCAACATATTGGTGAAGCTTGTTTAACCGATCAACTATACTTTTTACAAGAAAATTACAATAATAAGTTGCGATAAGTCATAAATATCAGAGTAAATAATGCGTCTCATTTACTGTATTATCTTCAGCGTTAGGGAAACACCAAACTCTTTATCGCTTGTCTAAACATTGTCACCAAATTAGCGTTGGTTATACATATATGTTGTAATTTTCTTATCGTTGTCTGAAACTGATATCACTCGCAAAGTGAGTATCCAGGACACCCATGCTGTACGGAGCTTTCAGGCCACACACACACACACACACACACACGCACACACACACACACACACACACACACACACACACACACACACACACACACACACACACACATATATATATATATATATATACATGCACACACACACGTACACATCTGAGGAAAGGTGAGGAAATCACCAGAAATGATCAAGACGTATGTGAGGAGCTCAACATGAGATTTAAGGAAGTATTTACAGTGGAGACAGGAAGGCCTCTGGGTGGACAGAACAGAGTGGTACACCGACAAGGAATATACCAACAAGTGTTGGATGACATACACACAACTGAGGAGGAGGTGAAGAAGCTGCTAAGGAACCTTGATACCTCAAAGGCAATGAGACCAGACAACATCTCCCCGTGAGTCCTTAGAGAAGAAGCAGAAATGCTGTATATGCCACTAATCACAATCTTCAACACATCCCTTGAAACTGGGCAACTACTTGAGGTAAGGAAGACGGCAAATGTTATACCCATTTTCAAAAAAAGAGACAGAAAAGAACCACTAAACTATAGACCTGTGTCAATGACGTGTATAATATGCAAAGTCATGGAGAAAATTATCAGGAAGAGAGTGGTGGAGCACCTGGAACAGAAAAAAAAGTATAAACACCAACCAGCACGTATTTATGGAAGACAAATCCTGTGTCACAAACCTACTTGAGTTTTATGATAAAGTAACAGAAGTAAGACACGAGAGAGAGGGCTGGGTTGATTGCATCTTCTTGGACTGCAAGAAGGCCTTCGACACAGTTCCTCACAGGAGATTAGTGCAGAAACTAGAGGATCAGGTGCGTATAACAGAAAGGGCACTGCAATGGATCAGAGAATACCAGACAGGGAGGCAACAACGAGTCATGGTACGTGATGAGGTATCACAGTGGGCACCTGTGACGAGCGGGGTCCCACATGGGTCGGTCCTAGGACCAGTGCTATTTCTGGTAGTACATGAGAATGACATGATGGAAGGGTTAGACCCAGAAGTGTCCCTGTTCGCAGATGATGTGAAGTTAATGAGGAGAATTAAATCAGATGAGGATCAGGTAGGACTTCAAAGAGACCTGGACAGACTGGACACCTGGTCCAGCAACTGGCTTCTCGAATTTAACCCTGCCAAATGCAAAGTCATGAAGATCGGAGAAGGGCAAAGAAGACGGCAGACAGAGTATTGGCTAGGTGGCCATAGACTACAAACCTCGCTCAAGGAGGTTTGCAGAGAGTGTAACACCAAACATGTCTCCGGAAGCACACATCAACCAGATAACTGCTGCAGCACATGTGCGCCTGGCAAATCTGAGAATAGTGTTCCGATACCTTAGTAAAGAATCGTTCAAGATACTGTACACCGTGTACGTCAGGCCCATACTGGAGTATGCAGCACCTGTTTGGAACCCACACTTGATCAAGCACCTAAAGGGATGTTAGGAAGTATTTCTTCAGTCACGGAGTAGTCAGGAAGTAGAATAGCCTAGCAAGTGAGGTAGTGGAGGCAGGAACCATACATAGCTGTAAGATGAAGTATGACAAAGCTCATAGAGCAGGGAGAGAGAGGACCTAGTAGCACTCAGTGAAGAGGCGGAGCCAGGAGCTGAGTCTCGACCCCTGCAACCACAATTAGGTGAGTACACACACACACACAGACACACACACACACACACACACACACACACACACATACACACAGCTTTAAGACGAGGTATGACAAAGCTCAGGAAGCAGAGAGAGAGAGAGAGAGGACCTAGCAGCAATCAGTGAAGAGGCGGGGCCAGGAGCTGAGTCTCGACTCCTGCAACCATAATTTTGTGCGTACAATTAGGTGAGTACACACACACACACATACACACACACATACTGTAAGTATGTGCGGGTCAAGCCCCAGGAGGTTGGGGGTCAGGTCACAAGAAGTTGTGGGCAGCAAAGGACCACTGAGACTACATTACAACGCACAAGCCACCTACCTTTCAGTACATAATAAACCCACACATAATTCCACACAAAATTACACACACACACACACACACATACACACACACACACACACACACACACACACACAGTAGTTCCCATTTTCAAAAAAGGAGACAGAAAAGAGGCACTAAACTATAGACCTGTGTCATTGACGTGTATAGTATGCAAAATTATGGAGAAGATTATCAGGAGGAGAGTGGTGGAGCACCTGGAACGGAACAGGAGTATAAATGCCAACCAGCACGGATTCACGGAAGGCAAATCCTGTGTCACAAACCTTCTGGAGTTTTATGATAAAATAACAGAAGTAAGACAAGAGAGAGAGGGGTGGGTTGATTGCATCTTCTTGGACTGCAAGAAGGCCTTTGACACAGTTCCTCACAAGAGATTAGTGCAGAAGCTAGAGCATCAGGCGCATATAACAGGAAGGGCACTGCAATGGATCAGAGAATACCTGACAGGGAGGCAACAACGAGTCATGGTACGTAATGATGTATCACAGTGGGCACCTGTGACGAGCGGGGTCCCACAGGGGTCGGTCCTAGGACCAGTGCTATTTTTGGTATATGTGAACGACATGACGGAAGGGTTAGACTCAGAAGTGTCCCTGTTTGCAGATGATGTGAAGTTAATGAGGAGAATTAAATCTGATGAGGACCAGGCAGGACTTCAAAGAGACCTGGACAGACTGGACACCTGGTCCAGCAAATGGCTTCTCGAATTTAATTCTGCCAAATGCAAAGTCATGAAGATAGGGGAAGGGCACAGAAGACCACAGACAGAGTATAGGCTAGGTGGCCAAAGACTGCAAACCTCACTCAAGGAGAAAGATCTTGGGGTGAGTATAACACCGAGCATGTCTCCGGAAGCACACATCAATCAGATAACTGCTGCAGCATATGGGCGCCTGGCAAACCTGAGAACAGCATTCCGACACCTTAGTAAGGAATCATTCAAGACACTGTACACCGTGTATGTCAGGCCCATACTGGAGTATGCAGCACCTGTTTGGAACCCGCACTTGATAAAGCACGTCAAGAAACTAGAGAAAGTACAAAGGTTTGCAACAAGGTTAGTTCCAGAGCTAAGGGGAATGTCCTATGAAGAAAGATTAAGGGAAATCGGCCTGACGACACTGGAGGACAGGAGGGTCAGGGGAGACATGATAACGACATATAAAATACTGCGTGGAATAGACAAGGTGGACAAGGACAGGATGTTCCAGGGAGGGGACACAGAAACAAGAGGCCACAATTGGAAGTTGAAGACACAAATGAGTCAGAGAGATAGTAGGAAGTATTTCTTCAGTCATAGAGTTGTAAGGCAGTGGAATAGCCTAGAAAATGACGTAGTGGAGGCAGGAACCATACACAGTTTTAAGACGAGGTTTGATAAAGCTCATGGAGCGGGGAGAGAGAGGGTCTAGTAGCAACCGGTGAAGAGGCGGGGCCAGGAGCTGTGACTCGACCCCTGCAACCACAAATAGGTGAGTACAAATAGGTGAGTACACACACACACACACACACACATATCCAGACTCACACATACACTCCCCCCCTCACCACCGACATCTCACTTCTTCCCCTGATCCCCCCCTCCCTCGTTCACCCTCCCCTCCCCCGTTCACCCTCCCCTCCCCCGTTCACCCTCCCTCTCCCCACCCCTCCCCACTCCTCTCCCACATAGCCACAGTTCCTCCACTACCTCCCCCCACACTCTGACATACACACTACTAACCTAACATACAAAACTAATAGGTTTCCCACTCTGAGGCAATCAGGATAAAACAAAAATGGGTTGTCAGAGAGCAACAAGAAAAACCAAGGGACAGGAGGAGGAAGCTGCAAAGGAAGATTGGGCAGCAGAGCTCATAAAAAGAAATCATGAATGGGAAAAGAAACTAGAAGAACTTAGCATGAGAATGGAAGAGAGGATAGATATGGAAAGCAGGAAGTGGGAGGTGCATGTCAAAGCAGCAGAAGCTAGGATACAGAGTTTAGAAGAGGAACTGAAAAATCTGAAACAGCCTAAAGAACTAAAGAACATTTTGGGATTGACAACAGAGACTGCTACCTCAGCCACAAATAAGGGGACTGTAGGGAAAGAAGGGGCACAACTGCATGGGGAAGCTCTATCAGAGGAGACTGTAGTAAATGAAAGAGCTAAGCTTAATGTGGAGGACCTAACAGACAACAACAGAGCCCAAGGAAAGCCGAGAAGGGAAAATGGCAGGCCACTGAGCCCAAGTACATTAGCCAGTAAAACTGATGAAAGGAAAGCTGCAGTGCAGGAAACCAAATTAAATGAGGGGATACACAGGGATACGCAGCGAGAGAATGAAAATGTGAGGTCAGTCTTTGTGTATGGGCTCCAGGAAGTTGAAGGGGAAACATATGAAGCAAGAAAACAAGGGGAAAAAAAGCAATTGAAAGCATCATGAAAGCAATAGGAGAAGACGACATGACCCAGCTGGAAAATTTTCGGAGAATAGGGGGGTTTGTAAAAAAAAGAACCCGGCCAGTGAAAGTGACCTTCAAGGCAGAAGCGACTCGGACCAGGATCCTGCAGGAGAAAGCACGATTAAGGGACATGCCAGCATACAGGAAGGTGTATCTCGACCGCGACAGAACACAAGAAGAAAGGAAGAAACAGAGAGATGGTACAAAAGCGAAAGGAGGAAAGAGAGGGGATGGAGAAGACAGACAGGAGATCCCAGAACCAGGAAGATCAAATATAGCCTCCCTCACAACTTCCTATAGAAGCCTCCCAACCAGGTCAACCCCAGTGCAACCAAACACTCTAAATCAAAACACCCATGCCACATCCAATGCCCCCACCCACTACATTACAAACTCCACCCCCACAGCAACAACCCATAGTTCCTTACCAGGTCTCCCACTTCCCCAACAACAATATACCTTCCAGACCACAGTCTTAGAAAAGAAGTTGTTGAAGGTGTGATATGCAAATGCAAATGGAATAACAAACAAGTATGAGGAGTGGCACGAAAGAATTAAAAAGACATCCCCATTCATAATAGCACTCACAGAAACAAAACTCACCAGAATAATAACAGATTCAATCTTTCCATCCAGATACCAAATCCTCAGGAAAGACAGAGGGAGGAGAGGGGGAGGAGGAGTTGCACTGCTCATTAAAAACCAGTGGGATTTTGAGAAAATGGAAGGAATGGATGGCATGGGCGAAAGGGACTACTTAGTAGGAACAATCCAGTCTGAGGGACATAAGGTGATAATTGTAGTAATGTACAACCCACCACAGAACTGCAGGAGGCCAAGAGAAGAATACGATGAGAGCAACAGAGCAATGATCGACACACTAGCCGAGGTGGCCAGGAGAGCACACATGGGGGGAGCAAAGTTACTAATTATGGATGATTTCAATCACAAGGAGATTGACTGGGAAAACCTGGAGCCCCATGGGGGTCCCGAAACATGGAGAGCGAAGATGATGGATGTGGTACTGGAAAACATCATGCATCAACATGTTAGAGACATTACCAGAGAGAGAGGAGAGGATGAACCAGCAAGGCTGGACCTTGTATTCACCATGAGTAGTTCGGACATCGAGGGTATCATGTATGAAAGGCCCCTGGGAGCTAGTGATCATGTGGTTCTGTGCTTCGACTACATAGTTGAGCTCCAAGTGGAGAGAGTAGCAGGAATAGGCTGGGAAAAACCAAACTACAAAAGGGGGAACTACTCAGGAATGAGGAACTTCCTTCAAGACATTCAGTGGGAGAGGGAACTGACAGGAAAACAAGTACAAGAAATGATGGACTATGTAGCAACAAAATGCAAGGAGGCAGAGGAGAGGTTTGTTCCCAAGGGAAACAGAAATAATGGGAAGAACAGAACGAGTCCTTGGTTCACCCAAAGGTGTAGGGAGGCAAAAACTAGGTGTACTAGAGAATGGAAAAGGTACAGAAGACAGAGAACTCAGGAAAATAAAGAAATCAGCCGAAGAGCCAGAAACGAATATGCACAGATAAGAAAGGAGGCTCAGAGACAATATGAAAATGACATAGCATCAAAAGTAAAGACTGACCCGAAGCTGTTGTACAGCCACATCAGGAGGAAAACAACAGTCAAGGACCAGGTAATCAGACTGAGGAAGGATGATGGGGAATTCACAAGAAACGACCAAGAGATATGTCAGGAGCTCAACACAAGATTTAAAGAGGTATTTACAGTGGAAACCAGTAGGACTCCAGGAAATCAGAACAGGGGGGCACACCAGCAAGTGCTGGATGAGGTACATATAACCAAGGAGGATGTGAGGAAGCTGCTATGCGAACTTGACACCTCAAAGGCGGTGGGACCAGACAACATCTCTCCATGGGTCCTTAAAGAGGGAGCAGAGATACTGTGTGAGCCATTAACAAAGATCTTCAACACATCATTTGAAACTGGGCAACTCCCTGAGGTATGGAAAATGGCAAATGTAGTCCCAATTTTTAAAAAGGGAGACAGACATGAGGCACTAAACTACAGACCTGTATCACTAACGTGTATAGTATGCAAGGTCATGGAGAAGATCATCAGGAGGAGAGTGGTGGGGTACCTGGAAAGAAACAAGTGTATAATTGACAACCAGCACGGTTTCAGGGAAGGAAAATCCTGTGTCACAAACCTACTAGAGTTTTATGACAAGGTGACAGAAGTAAGACAAGAGAGAGAGGGGTGGATCGACTGCATATTTTTGGACTGCAAGAAGGCCTTCGACACAGTTCCTCACAAGAGGTTACTGCAAAAGCTAGAGGATCAGGCACACATAACAGGAAAGGTACTGCAATGGATCAGAGAATACCTGACAGGGAGACAACAACGAGTCATGGTACGCGACGAGGTGTCAGAGTGGGCGCCTGTGACAAGCGGGGTTCCACAGGGGTCAGTCCTAGGACCTGTGCTGTTCTTGGTATATGTGAATGACATAAAGGAAGGGATAGACTCAGAAGTGTCCTTGTTTGCAGATGATGCGAAGTTAATGAGAAGAATCAAATCGGATGAGGATCAGGGAGGACTACAAAGAGACCTGGACAGGTTACAAGCCTGGTCCAGTAACTGGCTCCTTGAATTTAACCCTGCCAAATGCAAAGTCATGAAGATTGGGGAAGGGCAAAGAAGACCGCAGACACAATATAGTTTAGATAGCCAAAGACTGCAAACCTCACTCAAGGAAAAAGATCTGGGGGTGAGCATAACACCGAGCATATCTCCTGAGGCGCACATCAATCAGATAACTGCTGCAGCATACGGGCGCCTGGCAAACCTACGGATAGCGTTCCGATACCTCAGTAAGGATTCGTTTAAGACTCTGTATACCATTTACGTCAGGCCCATACTGGAGTATGCAGCACCGGTTTGGAATCCACACCTAGTCAAGCACGTCAAGAAATTAGAGAAAGTGCAAAGGTTTGCAATAAGACTAGTCCCAGATCTACGGGGATTGTCCTACGAAGAAAGGTTGAGGGAAATCGGCCTGACGACACTGGAGGACAGGAGGGTCAGGGGAGACATGATAACGACATATAAAATACTGCGCGGAATAGACAAGGTGGACAAAGACGGGATGTTCCAGATAAGGGACACAGACACAAGAGGTCACAATTGGAAGTTGAAGACTCAGATGAATCAAAAGGATGTTAGGAAGTATTTCTTCAGTCATAGAGTAGTCAGGCCGTGGAATAGCCTAGAAAGTGACGTAGTGGAGGCGGGAACCATACATAGTTTTAAGGCGAGGTATGATAGAGCTCATGGGGCAGGGAGAGAGAGGACCTAGTAGCAATCAGCGAAGAGGCGGGGCCAGGAGCTGTGAATCGACCCCTGCAACCACAAATAGGTGAGTACAAATAGGTGAGTACAGACACAAACACACAGTGTGAAACACACCTGGTCAAACACGATAAGAAATTGGAGAAAGTACAAAAGTTTACAGTAAGACTAGTCCCGGAGCTAACATGTATGTTGCACAAGGAGAGGTTAAGGGAACTCAACATGACGACCCTGGAGGACAGAAGGGATAGGGAAGACATGATAACGACATACAAACTACTGAGAGGAATTGACAAGGTGGACATGGCCGGAATCTTTCAGAGATAGAGCATAGCAACAAGGGGGCACAACTGGAAAATACAAACTTAAATGAGTCATACGGATATTAGGAAGTATTTCTTCAACCTTAGAGTTGTCAGGAAGTGGAACAATCTGGCTAGTGAATTAGTGGTGACAGGATCCATTTATAGCTTTAAAAAGAGGTACGATAATGCTCTTGAAGCAGGAAGAGACCGAACCGAGTAGCGACTAACATAGAGCCGGGGCCAAGAGCTAAGAATCGACCCTTACAACCAGTTACACACGCACACACACATGGACTCAAGCCCATACACCTATACATACATAGACATACAATAACACATATATCTGCAAAAATATGTTGACTCGTATCACATATCTCAAAAAAATCACTTCACAAAGAAAGTCAGATCCAAAACCAATATATAAAAAAATGTTTGAATAATTAACGAACAACACTGAGGCAAAATGAATTTGGAAAAATCCAAAAGGATCTGCGCCTTCATATCTGGAAACTCGAATTTCAATTACAAGAATTTCGTTTTGAACTCTGCTTTTTATTTTAACAATGAAAACTCTTTCACTTTTATTGTATAATAACATTTCAGAACACACTGTCATTACTATCACAACACCACTACAATATTTTAGTTATACCACTCCAGTACCTCAGTAACACCACTATAATACCTCAGTAAACTCCAGTACCTCAGTAACACCACTATAATACCTCAGTAAACTCCTGTACCTCAGTAACACCACTCCAGTACCTCAGTAACACCACTATAATACCTCAGTAAACTCCAGTACCTCAGTAACACCACTCCAGTACCTCAGTAACACCACTATAATACCTCAGTAAACTCCAGTACCTCAGTAACACCACTATAATACCTCAGTAAACTCCTGTACCTCAGTAACACCACTCCAGTACCTCAGTAACACCACTATAATACCTCAGTAAACTCCAGTACCTCAGTAACACCACTCCAGTACCTCAGTAACACCACTATAATACCTCAGTAAACTCCAGTACCTCAGTAACACCACTCCAGTACCTCAGTAACACCACTATAATACCTCAGTAAGACCACTCCAGTACCTCAGTAACACCACTCCAGTACCTCAGTAAGACCACTCCAGTACCTCAGTAACACCACTCCAGTACCTCAGTAACACCTCTCCAGTACCTCAGTAACACCACTCCAGTACCTCAGTAACACCACTCCAGTACCTCAGTAACACCACTCCAGTACCTCAGTAACACCACTCCAGTACCTCAGTAACACCACTCCAGTACCTCAGTAACACCACTCCAGCACCTCAGTAACACCACTATAATACCTCAGTAAGACCACTCCAGTACCTCAGTAAACTCTAGTACCTCAGTAAGACCACTCCAGTACCTCAGTAAACTCCAGTACCTCAGTAACACCACTATAATACCTCAGTAGCACCACTGTAATACCTCAGTAACACCACTACAATACCTCAGTAACACAACTACAATACCTCAGTAACACCACTATAATATCTCAGTAACACCACTATAATACCTCAGTAACACCACTATAATATCTCAGTAACACCACTATTATGGAAAATTTAAAATATCTTGATGAATTTCATTAGATACATACCAGAAATGGTAACAAAGATAATTATTCTTCATCAAGGTTACAGAGACAAGCAGAAATTTTTGGACAATCTAGGCCGCAAAAAATGTCCCCCTTCGATACCTACTCCACTCTCTATCTTTACAAGTCACTCTGAACCTATATTAATTTCAACTGAAATATACATCACCAGGAATTCTGGCAAACATTAATATAAATATGTGGACTGTATGTTAATTTTAATAAATGACTACATATACATTGAAGGAGAATTTATCTTAATACCACTCACCAATTAGTCTGGAGATTACTTGGCGTGTCATACACAAACCCCTGCCTAAAGTATGAAGAAAATATTGGCCAGAATTCCAACATAAATAGACATGACTTAGCTGGGGTTCCTTGACTGTCCTGTCCACTCCCCTAATGCTCATGTTATGCAGGACTGCAAATCCAACAATTTCTGCTTATATATGGGAGGCTTCAACCACAATTTAACCTCCAGAGCGACAAAATTTATGCACATTTCACCTCAGTTAAAAACAATGGCGTCTCTCCTTCCCCCAGTGGTGCTTACCAATTTCGCTTGTTCTTTATTTATTTATTTACAAATTAACTTTTATTACCTACGATATATTCAATCAATTTACATACAAAATACACTGTATTTTTTGGAAAATATACAATATTTTCCACAACTATAATACCTCAGTATTACAACCCAGGAGCCCAAAAGGCCTGTTATCCTGGGTGTAAAGGGAGCAAAATAAACACAGCAGAAAAGTTTTTGACTTATATTATCCTTCACCAATTTAGAACAGAATATGTACACTATATACACACTGTACAACAATAGGTATTAGTGCACTCCACAGTAAGCAAGGCAGAATAGAAGTCATTAGAGAGCAGACGGTGCTTCAACCAGCTCTAGAATGGGAATGACAAGGGCAGACGGGTGAGTGGTACCCACATCACCTCTGTGATTGCCAAAACCATCTTATCATTGGCTGGAACCAGGGTACTGATTGAACAATGTTGCCCCATCAACCCTTAGCCCCTGGTTCGCTGGTTGGGGGAGATAGCCTGTAAATGAGGGTGTGTACATGTGCCAATTAAAGGTTACATACTCTTTGCATGCCACACCCCCACCCCGAGAGGGGTGGGGGTGTGGCATGCAAAGAGTACGTACCTCCCAGTGGTAACCGTGCCACCGTGGCACTAAATAATGGGACCACCTTTCTCTCAACCATCCAACTCTTAGATAGAGCTCAGTTTTTTTCATGACAGAGCGAGACAGCAGACAGTCGGGCTAAAATAGGTCCAAGACACGGGCGAACGGTAGCCCGTGTCCCCTCACTAAAAAAAAAACCCGCCCCAGGGGATAAAAAAAAGAGCTTGAAAGGGGTTACCACAAGTAACCTAACACATCCTAACTTAATATATAATTATAATTATAATGTAGAGTAACTTTGTTAGACTCTAGATAAAGAGTCTGCCAACATATTTTCTTTGCCGGCAATGTGTAATATTCTGAGAGAGTAGGGTTGCAGTCATAGACTCCATCTCATGAGCCTCGTATTGTGGTTCTTCATGGCTTGGAGATATACTAGAGGATTGTGATCACTGTAGACAGTGACCACCTGCAAAGTCTGGCCCACAAACATCGAAGTGCTCCAAAGCCAGTATCAGCGCCAGGGCTTCTTTTTCAATGGTAGAGTAAGCCCTCTGATGCGGCTGGAACCTGCCAGAGAAGAAGGCTACAGGCTGCAACTCCTCGTCCCCGTTTTGCAACAGTACTGCCCCAACCCCAGACTCACAAGCATCAACCTGTAATGAGAAAGGTTTGGAGAAGTCTGGAGACAAAAGAATGGGTGCAGTACACAATAATCTTTTTGCTTTATTAAAAGCACCTTGACACTCTGGAGTTCAGTTAAAGGGAACTTTTTGACTGGTAAGAGAGGTAAGAGGGGCTACAATATCTGAGAAATTCTTACAGAATCTTCTGTAAAATCCTATCATGCCTAGGAAACGTTGAAGAGATTTCCTATCATGTGGAGCTCGATAATCTTTAATGGCAAGAACTTTAGCAAATTTAGGAGCAACTTTGCCACTACCTACTTCATGGCCTAGAAAAGTAACAGTGGCCTGGCAAAATGAAGACTTAGATAAATTATCAGTTAAATGGGAACTCTTAAGTCTAACTAGGTGTTGATCCCAAGTATCAGACACCACTACAATATCAGCCGTGTCTTCAAGTCCTTTAATACCCTGATGGATAAGTTTCTGGAATGAAGAGGGGGAGTTTTTCATTCCGAAGGGGGTAACTGTATATTGATAATGACATCCTGGAATTAGGAAGGCAGAGATTTCCTTCTCCTTATTCGTCAAAGGTACCTGATAGTAACCTTTAAGGAGATCTAACTTGGACACAAAAGTAGTCTTACCCACAAAATCGATTACGTCATCCAGACGAGGAAGAGGGTAAGCATCTGTGATTGTGATTGTTTCCCACATCTACGTCATGATAACCTAAAGTACATTTTTTCGGCACATCCGAAAAAATATCAGGGTAAGACTGTAGAAGCGCAGTTAAACTTGTTGCTTGAGTTTCAGATAGCCCCACCATTAATGGGCTAGGGTCCTTGAGGAGGACAGAGTTTGGAAGTTTGATATTAATTTCAGAAATAGAGTGCAAAGAGTCATAGTCGTCCTCAGAGGTAGAGGACAGAGTCATTACTGGGACTTTATCTGGTGTATGAAAAGATTTTAATTGATTAATGTGGTAAGTTTTAGTTTTTGAGGTCTTATCAAGGGAAGCTATCACACAATTTACATCAAATAATTTACTTACAATTTGCATAGGTCCCATAAACCTAGCTTTCAAGGTGTGGCCAGGTATAGGTTCCTGCACCAATACCTTGTCTCCTGGATGGAAGGAGCGGAATTGTGCATTTCTGTCATACCTCTGTTTCATCTTATTTTGAGCTGCCTTCAGGTTAGCCTTGGCTAACTGATGTGCCACCTGCAACCTTGAAGAAGGGTTGTAAAGTGTTGAGCTAACGTCTTCTCCCATCCATCCTTCTTTGAGCACCCGAAGAGGACTTCGTACATTGTGCCCAAAGATCAGCTCAAACGGACTACACCCGGTAGACTCCTGCACAGTTTCTCTTATTGAAAATAGCAACAAAGGTAGTGATTCATCCCAGTCTGTAGGAAAATGCATGCAAAAAGTTCCCATCATGGTTTTTAATGTCTGATGGAATCTTTCCAAGGCGCCTTGGGACTGAGGATGATAGGGAGTGGATAAGTTGTGGATTATCCCTAACCTTGTTAATGCTTCCCTAAATGCTTTGGCAGTGAAGTTAGTACCTTAATCACTTTGAATAGTTTTAGGAATGCCAAAACAAGAAATAAATCTGGTTAAAGCTTTGAGAATAGCATTAGTATTAATACTGCACATGGGAATTGCTTCAGGGTATCTAGTTACTCTATCCATAATGGTAAATAAATACTGATTTCCAGACTTTGACCTAGGTAGTGAACCTACACAGTCTATGATTAATTTTGCAAAAGGTTCTCCATCAGCAGGTATAAGCTGGAGAGGTGCAGGTTTAATAGAATGTCCAAGTTTCCCTACTTGCTGACATTCTCTACAACACCGGATATGAATCTTTACATCCTGCTTTAATTCTGGCCAATAAATTTCTTTTGTGATTCTCTATAATGTATTAGTAATTCCTAGGTGACCTCCTAATGAAGTATTATGAGCTATATTCAATATTTGAGGAATAAACTTTGTTGGAACTACTAACCTGTCTGACAGTTGCCAGCCCTCTATCTCCTTACCAGTCTCAGTGCAAATCAAATAGTCGCTTTTAAGTTTATACTTGACCGGATGATCCGAAAAGGATTTGCCCATGGCTGCCTGAAAAGTGAAATTCGAAGAAGAGTCCTTTCGTTGTTCCTCCCGGAAAGACAGTCCCTCGGGCATGGAAACAGAGATATCTGGCAATCCTGCTACTCTGGAATAGGAAGGCTTGATCTGGGTCTGTTCACTTAGTCTACGACGCCCTGGCCAGTTTTCCTCGTAAAACAAATTGGCTATTCCGAGATCGGAGTCGTCAAAGGATAGGTCAGCATTCTCGCCAGACAACCCTTGGGATGTTGCCCGAGTTATGGCCAACACCGGAGAAGAATTAATCATTATGGGTTCAGGACATACACTAGCAGTGGTAATGTTATTACCCAGTAATAACATGGCATCTTTCATGGGGAATCCCTTGGATACACCCACAGTCAAGTATCCAGTCTAATATTTGCACTGTACATAAATTCTGTGCAATGGGACAGAATATATAGCTCTTCCAAATGCTTCCAGCAAAACAGAGGAATTTAAGGAGGTGTTCTTTGAAAGGGGTAATATTCCCTCTCTTATAAGTGAGCAATATGCTCCAGTATCTTTAAAGGTTCTGACTTCAGTTGTTTTTGAGTTTTCCTGAAGGGAAATAAGACTCTGACAGTAATAAGATGCCATCCCTTTCTCTACTTCTTTCAGGGACATGTTACTAGGAATATTATAGATTTTCCCAATAGGCTGGGGTTTGTGGGGGCAGTTGGGATGGATGTGACCTTTGTTACACAGGAAGCAGACGACAGGCTTGCTCTTAACTCCCTGCTGACGTTGCAGCTGGTGTCAGCTACTAATGCAACTTGCCAATTAGCTTCCACAAAGATCTATCAACAAAATAAACCTGTAAGGGAAATTAGAGACGCTTTAAAAAATTATCAAGCAGAATGTCGAAGGCATCTTCAAACGCGACAACCACCAGTAGCTACATTGAACAAATTGAGGCAAGAATTAATTAACATGATTAGTCATCACAAACGTGACTTATGGAAATTGCTAGTTCTCCAAGCTAATCAGTATAAACGTGAGCCAACAAAATTTTGGAGTAAGATCCGACAACTGTTAGGGACAAAGCACAAGGCTCCTAACTACCTAATTCATACCTTCACTGATGAGGATGATGAAGACGTTGAGATTAAACTTGATGATCCACAGGACCAGACTAATTTGATGGGTGATGTATGGGAGAAAATTCTCTCCCACAATAACAGTCGTCGATTTAACAATAATCACTATCAGTTGGTAAATGAATGGAGAGATGAGAACTTAGATGATCTACAACCACTACCTTCCATCGATACATCAACTTTTGAAGACGCCCACCCGCTTACTAGACATATTACATTACTCGAGATGAGTCAGGTTATTGGAAGAATGTGAAATAGAGCTCCTGGTCTCTCTGGAATGACAATGAAACAAATAAAGTTCCTACCCAGAAATTGTAAACAGTCTTTGGTTAATATCTTTAATGCCATCTTGGCCTCAGGACATTTTCCAGTGGTTTTTAAGACTGCTAGGATGATCTTTCTTGCTAAGCCCAATAAAGACATCTACCAACCAGGGAACTATAGACCTATATCTTTACTTGAAGTCACTGGAAAAGTTCTTGAGAAGATCATTTCCAACAGACTGAACTACTATATAGAGTTTAATCACCTTTTTACTAAAAAACAATTTGGCTTTAAAACACATAGAGGTACCCATCATGCAATAAATATTGTTTTCGATACTGTAGCAAGTCTAAAACATCAGGGGAATCTTGCCCTAATTGCCACCAGAGATGTTCATAAAGCTTTTGATAGCTTATGGCATGATGGTCTTATATACAAACTCATTGACCTATCAGACCATAACTGGACTTTTCTCAGATTAATATATAATTTCTTAACTCAAAGAAAAATCATTCCCACCTTTCATGGCAAGTCGACAGAGCCTTTTATACCAACAGCTGGTGTCCCAATTCTCTTCAACATTTATGTGAATGACTTTCCTCAGCCAGAGTTTAATGATACAATTATAACGAAGTTTGCAGATGATGTTATCCATGTCGTCTCATCAGCTCCGGTAACAGGAAAATACAAGTATGAGAGAGTCATAGAAAATATGAATATTGAACTTCGTAGAACATCTAATTGGGAAAAGAAATGGAGAATTACGACTAATCCTGACAAAGTCCTTGTTAGCACGGTAGGATGTTTTGCATCAACCATCGAAGATAAAGGGGGTATCTCCATCAGAGGTACACCTGTAGCCATTAGAAACCCTAACAAGATCTTGGGATATGAAATAGACAGGCTGCTCCACTCAACATCTCATGTAACTAAAAAGATCAACATAGCCAAAGCCTGTCTTAGCAGTCTCTTTCGATTCAATCAAGCCCCTCCACATGTCAAAAAACATCTGTATAAAATGATAATAAGACCTATACTCGAATACCCTTGTGTCCCAATGACATTAACAACAAAGACCAACATGGTACGGTTGCAACGGGTCCAGAATAGAGCTCTTCGCTTCATTACGGGCACCAGGAGGAGAGACAGAGTTAAAATGGCAGATTTACACGTACAACAAGATATTACTGCCTTAAATGTACGCCTTGACACCCTGAAAAAGAAACAACTCTATGCAATGCGAGAACTATACATGCGAGATAGAGAACATCCTCTCCAAGCTGAAAATACCACGGATTATATCATCAATACTCCTCCTCACAGGACTCAAAGAATGACTCGCCCACAGAGGGTCCGTCGTTTTATCCATAAAGATGATTACCATCGACCAATGATATTGAGCAACCTCCCTGCAGATGAAGATGATTGGGTAACACCAGAACCCTTCTATGTTTACTGAGAAAATCATCGCCCCCAATTAGGGAGACATCTTATATAACATTCTACTTCAAAAATTATGCTAAATTTACTATGACGGGACACCACTTGTAAGAAGCCATTGTCAAGTAATTCTTTATAAACTGGCCAGGAAATTATTGCCTTCATTGTCGCTTAAATATCCGTTGTGCAATCGCCAAAAAAAAAAAAAAAAAAAAAAAAAGGCTATTGCAACTTGTATAATTACTACCAATTCAGAGCCATGTACTTGTATATCTGTTATATCTATGTGACTCTGATGGGTTAGTCTTATACCCCTTCAAGAATATCTTATTATTTCACATACACCTTTTAAATTATACCAAAATGGTTGGGCCACTTACCTTTTATATCCTACCTCTCTCCCCCCTCCCACCCTTTTCCAATATTTCTATCCTTACCCATCCTTCTTCCTTACCCATCTTACCAAAGCTCTGGCCATAAGAAGAAGAAAAAGACGTTTTCCCTCCGGCTGGCACTTCATCCTCCAAGGTTGACGATCTCTGCTCATGCCAGGCTGCTGAAAAGAGATATGGGACCGCTCGGACAAGGAGCGGTTAGTTTCAATAGTATCAGCCAACCTGGCTGCCTCCAATGCAGTGGTTAAGTCACGATCCTGCAGAAAGACTCTAACCTCTGGTCCCACAGACTCCAGCAGGTTGTCAACCAGAATAAGCTGCACAAGATCATCGAAAGTAGCAACACCACTTGCTTTATACCAGCTGGTAAAAGCTTTGGTCTGCTGTCGCACAAAATCAACCAGGGATTGACCAAGCTGTCGTCAGCTTAACTTGAAGAGTTTCCTATACTTAGCTGGGATACATGTATATGCTCTCAAAACTGTGGTCTTCACCACTTTATAATCGGAAAAATCAGTGTCATTTAACACTGACGTAAATTCCTGTCTTACCAAACAATACTGTGTGAACCAACGATGCCCAATGCTGTTCCGGCCACCTCAAGGCTCGAGTCTGATTTTCGAAAGCTTCGAAAAAATTTTCTGGTTCGGCCTCATTGAAGAGGGGAACAAGCTGCACTGTTTTCTGTAAACTAAAGTCATTTACAAGTTGCGAAAACTGCCTTCTTTCTTTTTCCCTATCAAACTCTTCCTTTTATTTATTTATTTATTTATTTAAAAATTTGAGCACACATACAGATGTACAAAAAATACAGATAAGAGCAGCATGCCAAAGCCACTTATACTATGCATAGCATTACGGGCTGGCTTAAAATTAACTTAAGATTAACTAAGCAATGATGAAATCAGTGATAAAACATTAATGTAAACAGGTTACTATAAAGCACAAGTGAGTATTATAAAGACAGGTCATATGGTTGCATTCAGTCATATGAAGGATTCTGTTAGGTAGTGTATTTAAAAAATAATAAAGTTAGATTCGGTTTTAGGTTTAACATTTATGTGATATAATTGTGAGAAACATTTAAGATATACAATTTATAAGGTTCAGTTATTCAGTATTTATTTGGTTTTGGGTGAGTAAGTGATCTTTGAGAAGAGACTTGAATTTATAAACAGGCAGTGTTTCTTTTATATTTACAGGTAATGAATTCCAGATTTTAGGGCCTTTTATGTGCATTGAGTTTTTGCATAGTGTGAGATGGACACGAGGAACATCAAAGAGTGATCTGTGCCTTGTGTTATGGTCATGTGTTCTGTTGAGGTTGGTAAGGAGATGTTTGAGGGGAGGGTTAATATCAGAGTTAAGTGTTCTATGTATGTAATAGGTGCAGTAATAAGTATGGATGTTTTGTATGGTGAGTAGGTTTAGTGTATTGAATATTGGTGGAGTGTGCTGCCTGTAGTGAGAATTTGTTATAATTCTAACTGCAGCCTTTTGTTGGGTAATTAGTGGTCTGAGATGGTTAATTGTTGTTGAGCCCCATGCACAAATTCCATAGGTGAGATAGGGGTAAATAAGAGAGTGATATAGGGCCAGGAGGGCTGACTGTGGAACATAGTACCGTATCTTCGATAGTATGCCTACAGTCTTGGAAATTTTCTTAGAAATTTGTTGTATATGTGTATGAAATTTGAGTCTATTATCAAGGTGGATTTCTAAGAATTTTCCCTCTGTTAGCTTTGTGATAGGTGATCCGTTTATCATTATGTTAAGAGGGACATCTGTAGCTCTGTTACTAAACTGAATGAGGTAGGTTTTGTCAATGTATAGTGTAAGTTTGTTAGTCCTCATCCAGGTAGATATTTTCTGTAGTTCGGTATTTACAGTATTGGCTAGCGTGACTGGGCTCGGGTGAGAGAAGACGTATGTAGTGTCATCTGCAAATAGTGTGGGTTTGAGTAATTGCGAAGCATTTGGTAGGTCATTTATGTATAGGAGAAAGAGAAGAGGGCCAAGGACACTTCCCTGTGGGACACCAACTGTAATTGGTTGCGCAGAAGAGTTTGCCCCATTTGCGTACACATATTGGCTTCTGTTGCTGAGGTATGACTTGAGGTAGTTGAGGGAGTGCCCTCTTATACCATAGTGTGACAATTTTACCTGGAGCAAGTCATGGTCAACTGTATCAAAAGCTTTACGTAAGTCAATGAAGATCCCCAGTGGGACTTCTTTTTTCTCTATTGCAGTGTATATATGTTCTAGCATGTGTATAATAGCATCATTAGTATTTTTATTAGGCCTGAATCCAAATTGGCAGGGGTTGAGTATGTTTTGGGAGATAAGGTAGGAGTAGATTCGTTTATGAATTAATTTTTCGAAGATTTTTGAGAGAGGGTGTAAGTTGGATATTGGCCTATAGTTATTCAACTCTGTTTGGTCTCCTCCTTTGTGGATCGGGGTGGCCCTTGCTATTTTGAGTACTGTAGGGAAGGTGGAGGATTCAATGGATTTGTTAAAGAGTGTTGCAATGATTGGTGATAGCACTTGTGACACTTTTTTGTATATAAAGGGTGGTAAGGTATTTAAATCTCCTGCCTTGTTTTTTAGTGCGTTGATAATAAGGGAGACTTCGTATGGGTTAGTCGGAGCTAGGAACAGTGTGTTCGGGTAGTTGCCGGTGAGGTAGTCATTTGGTGGGGTATCTGAGCTTGGGATTTTATTGGCAAGGTTTTGTCCTATAGTGGAGAAGAAATCATTGAGTCTGTTTGCTGTTTCTGTTGGTGGGAGTTGGGGTTCATCTGATTTTGCTAATTTTATTTCGCTATGTCGTGATATCTTTTTTGTTCCCAGAATTTCTGATAGGGTTTTCCAGGTCTTTTTTATATCACCTCGTAAGTTGGATAATCTGTTCTCATAATACAATTTTTTTGCCCTTCTTATCAGGCTGGTTAGGATTGACGAGTAACGTTTTGTTTGGTCTCTGGTTATGTGACCCATTCTGTACTGTTTTTCATATTGGTGTTTTGTATTTATGGATTTGAGAATGCTGGGTGTTAGCCAGGGACTGTTCAGTCTCTTTGCTATCATCTGTTTAGTTTTTTTAGGGCAGTGCTTGTTATAGAGGTATTGGGTCTTTTTTAGAAAATTATTAATACATTCATCAATATCTGTATAGATTTCTAGCTCAGTGTGCCAATCAATGTTTGCTACTGCTGTTGTGAAGTTGTTAATGGCTGCCTCATTGTGAAGTCTGAAGGTGACTTTAGTAGTGTCTTGGGGTAGTTTACCAAGAGTTGTTATGAGGAAAGTAGGGTAGTGGTCTGTGGTATTATCTGTAATTATGCCTGATTTTAAAGGGGATATGGTGTTGGTCCAGATGTGGTCAAGTAGGGAAACACTAGTCTCTGTAACTCTTGTAGGTTTTGTTACTGTTGGTAGTAACATACAGTTACTCATTGTGTTTGTGAATTCAGTAACGTGTGGGTCCTGGTCTTGCAGGAGATTTATATTGAAGTCACCTGAGAGTAGTAAGTGATCTTTGTTCATGCGTGCATCAGTTATCATACTTCCTAGGTTTTGACTAAATTGGCTAATGTTTGACTGTGGAACTCTGTAGATGTTTATCAATGTGAGAGGTTTTTGTAGGTATTTGGATTTGAATTTAGCTATTATATATTCCCCATGTTCATCCCTTGTGCAAGTATTAGTGATACATTCTAGTTGGTCTGAGTAGTATATGGCTGTGCCACCCCCTTGTTGGTCTGGCCTACAGTTGTGTATGGCTGTGTAACCAGGAATGGCATAGACATCTGTACTATCAGGCTTTAGCCAGGTTTCAGTTAGTGTAATGATGGACATATTGGCATGTAAGGAATTTAGTAATGCTATGAGGTCATCGTAATGCTTGCTTAAAGATCTGATATTGTAGTTAAAGATAGTTATGTTGTTGTTGGCACTGAGAAGTGCCTTTGATTGTTCTGCTGTGTAGTAATTACAGTAACTGTTTGATTCATTTAAGTCATTAAATAAGAGGTTGGTATCAGGATCAATGCATGTAATCATAAGATTTGTAGTGAATCTATAGTTAGAATTAAGTATAAAACAAAGTAAATAGTCTTAAGCTAAAAAATAGCACCTGGATTATTTAACTAATGTAAAATAATGAGATAAGGGACTAATACAAATAAAGTGATGATCAAATAATGGAGCTTGGGAATATGATAGTAGGTAGTACTATAAAGGTAATTTTTTAAAGTTAGAATTATAGTATAAAATTATAATATAAATGGGACTAATATAGGTTGTGGTGAACAATAAAGTGGTAATCAAATAAATGAGCTTTGGAATATAATGGCAAAATTGTGAACTTATTCTACTTTAGCACCTGAGAATAGCAGGTGCCCTCTGTTCCCTAGTCTGCTCAAGATTGATTTTTGCCAGCTCAAGTGCCAATGCCGCTGATTCACCTTGAAACAACCATGCTGCACTAGAATGACGATTTTGCTCCATTGATGTATCATCTTCCTCCTGCGAGAACATCGGAGTTTTATTCCTGGCTCTCGTAAAGGGAGGAGTCTGATGTGCCCTCTCCTCTTCCCGAAGTTTGTCGGTGATCAGTGAACGCAGTTGCGCAGCTGTGAGAGTGCATTCGTAATCAATGCCAATGGAACGAGCAATTTGCCAACGACGCTGTAGGGACAATTTAGGCAAGTTAAATAAAGCATATGCCGACACCAGACGTCTGACTCGTCTAGGTGGCATACCCCAATGTATATGTTATTTGCTATGCACAGTACGATTGCAGAATACCCCAATGTAACATGTTATTTGCAGAACACGCTTAGCTATACGATTGCAGAATACGCATACGCTTACAAGGTGGATACACAATAGCAAAGCTGACTGCAAAATCTTCACACAAGATTGACCGTAGTGAAGCGAGCACACCGAACAAGCTAGTAGCGAGCTGTTAAATGATCACACAATAGCAAGGCTGACCATAGCAAGGCAATTGACACGCAAAGTTTGTAAAGTGTTGGCAAAGCTAATGCAATGCCAGACAGCAAGGTACACAATGTTCCTGCTTCCAGCGTCACCCTAGGCTCAACCCGTGCTCTAAGTCCAGCTCCAGCTCTCGGACAGGCTACCCATATTACACTCAGTAACACCTCTATAATACCTCAGAAACACCATTGCAATACGCCAGTATCATTACTACGATACCTTTCTAACACCATAACAATTCAGGAACACCAATGCAATACACCATTAATACTTCTAATTTTGCTTAGGCGCATAGAATTTATCATAAAAAATGCTATGAATTATGAATTTTTGGTTTATTAATTAAGTGATTTCCAAGGTAAAGATTTTTATCAGCTAGGCTGCTAAGTTTTATCATGCAGATGTTTACATTTCTTATTTTTTATTGGTAGATTGGTAAGGATTATAACATTAACTTTTAGGCTGGGCTATTGTATGAAGAAGAGGGAAGGTTGCAATAGCATAGTGGTGACCCTGGTAGAACCTAATTACGGAAATTTAAGGGTTTAAATAAGGAATGTGAAAGCTTTGTCAGGGTGAACTGTACCACTGATTTCCTTATCGATTTATTAGTTTTGAATCTGATTTTCGACCAATGATTATTTACTGGCTCAGAGTAAGGTTTTAAAATAAATTTTATTTGGTTATAAAGTATTACGATTGTGTAATATTTGATAGAATTCTGGGGGGATGAAAATATTTTGTATTATTGTTACAGGTTTTGATTTTATTCCTGTTTGTTTAACTAGCTAAAAGTAGCCCTCTCATTTTTTTTAAATATAGAGAGATAGCAGGTAGCTGTTTAGTTATTTATAAATTTTTGAAAAGGTTAGGAGCAGAGGCAGAGTGGCCATACGGGCATTTGGGCAGTGCGCGGTGGACCGCTGTGCTGGCTAAAAAAAAAAATAGCTGAAGAAATGTCACGAAAAACTGAAGTCATAGCCATTGCACAAAGACTGAAACGAAAATGGAACGCGCCTCAGCTGAGCAGTGAAAACACATGTCTGGCCCTCAGCAGTTAATGAACCAAATTGGTAGGTGTCGGATGCTTCGGGCCGGTTAAAAGACCCACTCTGCTTCTGGTTACGAGGTAGGGAGAAAGCATGAATGTTTAAGTATCATTGGTTTTGCTCTCGGGCTGTGCCATGCTATGACTGACACAGAATATTTTAAATATTTTTTTGAATAATTATGTAGGTTGAGGGAGATATTTCAATGGTTGTTAGAGCATTTTAGTTGCTTCTTCCTCCAAGTTGTCGTTTTTATTTTGTTCACAACTAAGTCGACAACACAACATTCGATTGGCTTAAAAAAATTTTATGCTTGTTTACAACACGGTTGAGCACATTACTGAATGTCTTCAGTAATTTGCAAAACTCTCAGTGGTCAACCTACCTGCCTGGAGTGTACCTGGAGGGTATTCCGGGGATCAACGCCCCTGCGGCCCGGTCCACGACCAGGACTCCCGCTGGATCAGGCCCTGATCCACCAGGTAACTCTAGTGTAGCTTCTATTCTTCCAAAATGGAACCACCTGATTCTATGGAGGTGGAGAGTAAAACTGAAGAATATAGTTGCAGATTTTATCAATTTATATTTAAAACAGAACGAAACATTTCCTTCTAAACCACGTTAAACAAATTTCAGTTTACGTCTTCTGAAAGATTATAAAATTTAATGATTGATTCATTTTAGGGCCAGGATGGTGCCCTGTAAGTTGTTGATAAATTAGACACGTGCAGCACTTGGGTAACTTTAATGAGGAAACGTTTCACCACACAGTGGCTTCATCAGTCCATACACAGGAGAATGGTGAAGAACAGGAGGAGTTTGAGGTAATCAGTCCATCAGATTGATGGGCTGATTACATCGACTCAAGGCTAAGGGACAGATTACCTCGAACTCCTCCTGTTCTTCATCATTCTCCTTTGTATGGACTGATGAAGCCACTGTGTGGCAAAACGTTTCCTCATTAAAGATACCCAAGTGTTGCACACGTGTCTAATTTATCAACTTGTCGGTTCTACCCAAAGCTACCCATGAATTTACTTCCTTACCAACGACACCAATTAACCCAGCCATAGCTGGAGAATAATTCATTTTGTCAGGTCCAAAATTTTACCACTGGTATTGATATACAAATGAGAGGTTCGTTCCATTATTGGATATTATAAGACACATTTTGCCAGTTTTTTTGTTATCAGCTTCAGCTCCTAAATGATAGTGTATCCTGATTGTATGATTTGTATTGATACTGAGTTGTGTAGGGGCAAATTTGGCACTTTTAAACCATTTTTTTTCAATATGGATTTTCTGAAAATGTACCAAATATTAAATATAACACTGGTCAATAATCATAATGCTTCCGAGACCAGAGTGGAAATTTCCTGCTAATTTTAGGTCACTGATAATGAATATCATGGTTAAAATTGCTTGTTAGCTCTACTTTTCAATATACACCTTCGTGTCACAACAGGTTCCAACAGGCTTGTTGCAGTGTGTTTTTTTTTTTTAACCACAGTCACAGTCTGACTGACCTTCATTATTGTTCCAGCAGTCATAGAAGGTGGTTGTTATGTGCAAGTTTATATTTTGAGGTGAAAGGCAGGTGATTTTCTTGGCCAAGCACTTTTTAAACTTATAATAAATATTCAATGAGCAAGTTATTGATATGCATGTGAGGCATATTATATTAATTTTATTTTCCTAATGAATGACATAAATACTTCTGCTTAGCCGTCATGCTCAGTATTATAATGATAAATTAACGAATAAATTTTCTGTTTATCTTCTAATTGTTGTTTTCTTTCAGATGCCTCGTACTTGTGTGAATAGGGCAGACAATTTCTGCTACATCTGTGGTGAGGTGACCTTTGCATCACAGAAGCGCCGTATAGCTGCTATGGTTAGAAAGGCAAATCACCTATATTTTAGATGCAAGATTGGTGACCAGGATAAGAACTGTGCTCCACACCAAATGCTGCAATATTTGTGCTACTAACCTTCGCCAATGGTTAAACAGGAAGAGGAATGCCCTTTGATGTGCCAATGACATAGCGGGAGCCAACAGACCATACCAACAATTGTTATTTCTGCATGGTAACTCCAGTACAAAAGGGCTTGTCAAAGATAAAAAAAAGGGGTCCATTGAATATCCAAACACCCCATCAGCTATTCGCCCAGTTCCACATGGAGGTCTACCTGTTCCTGATGCACCAACTTCGGTATCCTTCGAGTCAGATGAAGAAAGTGGTGAGGAGGAAGACAGTGTTGGATTACAGAGTGACCAAAACTTTGATGAAGCAGACTCCTCTAGGCCACATCTTATAAGAAAAAAGGGGAACTTTCATGACCTTGTCATGGATCTGCAACTACCCAAAAATAAGGCAGAGTGCTAGGCTCTCGTCTTCAACAGTGGAATCTCCTAGCAGCTGAAGTGAAAATTTAAAAATTTCTTGACCGTTCAGCAGTTCAACGATTTCTTAGTAATGGAAGGTGAATTAGTGGGCTGCAACAACATTAATGGTCTGATTGAAGCACTTGGCATCAACTACGAACTCGGTCACTGGAGGCTGATCATAGATACATCAAAAACGAGTCTGAAAGTTGTCTTGTTGCATAACGGCAATAGTAAACCATCAGTTCCTGTGAGCTATGCACTACATATGAAAGAAACTTATGAGAATATAAAGCATATGTTGAAATGCATGAAATATGATGAACATCAATGGCAGCTCTGTGGTTACTTGAAGGTTGTTGCTCTTGTGATGGGCTTGCAGGGCGGATACCACAAGTACTTCTGCTTTCTGTGTGAATGGGACAGCGGTGCAAGAGGTTCCCCTATATCAGGAGAGACTGACCACCTCATCAATCATTGGATCCTGTGGCTCATGAAAAACTTTGTAAAAGCTATGGACAAATCCGGTCAGGGATTCAAGTATTTAACATCAAAATTCCCCTCACTGAGCGACATTAAGAAAAGAGAGGGAATCTTCAATGGTCCTCAGATATGATAACTTCCTAAAGATAGTGACTTTGAATCAGACCTTCATGGGGAGAAGAAAGCTGCTTGGGAAGCATTCAAGTTAGTGGCGAAGGGATTTCTCGGAAACAGAAGGGAAGGCAGCTATAAAGAATTGGTGGAAAACCTCATCAAGTCTTACAAGAACATGTCACTTAAAATCTACTTTTTGGGCTCACATTTAGACTTTTTCCAGCGAACTTTGGGGCAGTGTCGTATCTTTAAACCTATGGCCAATAAACATTTTTCAATGTGATATTTGGATTCAGGACATGAAAATACATAAAAATTAACTAATCTCATTTAAGAAGCATACAACTTTTCAAAAATTGTTGACCTGTGTAATGTAAATGAGAATAAAACCGAAAAAAAATACGTTGGTTTTAGGGCGTTTTTAAAATTAATCAGGATGGACATTCCTATTTCCGGAACATTCTCAGCCACATTTTTTTTAACCAAAATTATCATTTAATGCTCTAGAACGCCATATTTATTAATATACTGCTTTTCAAGAGATAATTTCTGAGTGTCATATCGCATCAACCTCCCATCAACTTTGACAAAATGATAATGAAACATCAGAGCAGTTTGTACGTTTGAATATTTAAGGATATTGGTCTCTTGAGACAAAAAAAAAAACTGCCTCAACAGTTTAATATTCAAGCAGGTAGTTCTAAGTGGGCTGTGTATGACCTATTTCAATGTTTTAATTGATGACTTGTAAATACATTTTTCTGCACTAGAAGCTTAGTTCGCATATGCATTATTCCAATCGCGTGCACTGGCACACAGGACTGGTATTATAGAATACAGGGATACCTTTGGCATATTGCACAGCGACTGAAACTCATTTAGCATATCTAGCCGTTTATCCCACTTAACGTCCCTTCCGCTCAAACCCACTCAATTACTCCTGTATGTAACGCTTATATAAATAAATTTTTTTTATTTTATTTATTTAAAACAACACAATACATTAAATAAACAAAGTATCATATTTCATTTCATTCACAGAAAGTATAATTACCATTATCAATATATACGCTAGAACGGTTAACTTTGTGTTGACAAATTGTCGCCCGTCCCCTATGTATTATGTACCTAGCCGAATGAAAAACAAGATTACACAAATTCTACCTTACATTAATCAAATACATATTATATACATTATTATAAACAAAGAGAAACGTTACATCTATAATATGCATTAGTGTTTGATTTTATGTCATTAAAACCTTTATACGGACATTGTACATAAACAAGTACATATATAACAAAATATCCAAATACGAACGATATGTAATGATTCCGGTACTCAATCTACTGGATTACTGCAATGATACAATACATATTCAGTACAATACACAAAGGGTTCCACTTAATACCATGGGATAATTCTGAATTGCTAATACAAGTAACATTATGCAACATACACACACACACCTTACCTTATATACACATTCTTATCTTATATACACACACACATTATTAAAGATTATATAAACAAAATACACACACAAGAAAACGAGTGATACATCCACTAAACTGTCATTGTTTCCATTGTTCGTATCGCTCTTGGGCTGTGCGGACAGGCTGCGCAGTAGCTCCTGATTCGTCTAGTCTCTGCGCAGTTTTCACCAGTCTACTCACAATGGCGGAAGGAGGACGCAGGCGCGTCAACACTGTCTGCTTTGATTTAGTGACTGGCTCATTTAATAGTCAGAATACTCATATTCTGCTGACGGCGATCCTGAGAGATACATATGGAATTGCCAATGAAGACCTTTACGGTGTAGCATTAAATGGCAATACGAGGTTATTCGTCAAATTCAGACAAGGCTGCACCTATGAGAATATGGTTGCTAAATACCAGGATGTGATAAAGACCGTTAACCCTGGTGTTACCGTCCACCTTCGAGATGTCTCCCGTGTTTACACATGGGTGAAAGTGCGCAACGTACCCTTTGAAGCGGACGAAAGCGATTTAAGGAACGTTTTTGACCGTTACGGCACCGTGCATCTGGCGGCGTTGGGACACTGGCGTGACGGCCCCCTTGTTGGCATGCCGGAAGGGTCGTTTTCTTTGAAAATGTCCCTTAAGCACCCGATACCGTCGTATGTGGTAATGGAGGACTTCAGAACGCAAGTGTATGTGACATATTCAGGTCAAAGGCGCACGTGTAGACTCTGTGGGGTGTATGACCACATTGCAGCACAATGTCCGACGAGGCGTGGAAGACCAGAAGTCGCGACGAGGACGGAGGTGACAGCAGTACCGCAGTCATACGCTGGGGCTACACAGCGTGGGAAACTGTGGAGTGAGGAGGTAGAGGGGGAGACAGAGGAGTCACCTGCCTGCTTAACTCTACCGGGTGTGGAGGAGGACGTAGGCGTGGTGTCGGCGACGCTGGAGGATGCATACGCACCCGCCCAGGATGACATGGAGGCATCCATTCGAGAGGCTTTAAACGTTTTGTTGGAAGCTTCAACAGCTGATGGACTCCAGGGTGGGCTGGAGGATGTCCGTGTACAAGAGGGAGAGGGAGGTGTCACAAAGCCGACTGTAGAACACCAGGTTGTGACTGTGGAGGTACACAGGGATGATAGATCCGAAGTTGACATGATCATCGATCGTGGCTGTCGCAAAAGGGCTGTGGTGACGACAGATAGTGACGACGTTCTAGCTCCCGGACAAAGATCGGGGAAAAAGTCATGGCACGATGAGACCCGTAGAGGAGCGGGTGGATCCAAAAATGTTCAGCAAGATAGAGAGGAAGGTATAGGAGGTTGTGGGGGAAGTGGAGAGAATTGCAAAGGTGTTAAGAGTGTTAGGATATCTAAGGGTAAACCATCAATGAAACCTTCAGGTGTATTACTCTAAATGTTAATGGTTTGAAATCAGACAACAAGCATAACTGTCTGGTGGCGTTTTTGAGGAAACATGTTCCTGACGTTGTGTTTTTACAGGAACACAATCACAAATCTCCCGGGGAATTGATAATTCCTGGATATGTAGTGTACATGGGCTGTTCTAGCAGATTGAAAGGAGGTGTGGCAGTGTTAATAAAAGAGGCCAGCCCGTTTTCTTTACACACCTGTGAGGTTGGGGAGGAGGGGAGGGTTTTGCGGGTGGTTGGGGCATGGGGTGGGGTGCAGGTGGGATTCATCGGCGTCTATGGACCAGCGGAAAGTGATATGCGAATAAAAAACGTTTTTTTAGGGATGTTTTGGTGTATCATTTAAGGTCGCCACCAGCCGTCACGATCATTGGGGGAGATTGGAATTGTCTTGATCGCCGCAAGGATGTTGAACCTAGGGGAAGGGTTTTTTTTCAGGATTTTTAGGGGACTTACTGCGGGGTGTGAATGTCTTTGATGTGGGGGGGGATGAGGTAGGGAGGAGTGTGCATACGTTTATTAGGAGGGAGTATGCAGCACGATTGGACCGCATATATGTTTCTAGGGGAATCATGGTTCGAACCGTTTGTGCTCTAAATGTGAGTTTCTCTGACCATAGAGGAGTCATGGTGGACGTGGATTGGGAGGGATTACCGAGGCGGTACAGGGGTTTCTGGAAAATGAATGTTGGGTTAATGCATAAAAGGAGCATGAGGGAATCTTTTGCGAGTGTATGGAAGGAATGGTGGGATAACCGTAGGGTAGGGAGTGATATTATTGAGTGGTGGGACACGATTGGCAAGAGGAAGGTGAGAGACTTCTATCAGAGGAGTGGAGTAGAGGAACGAAAAATGCAACGTGGAACTTTGTCTTATCTGGAAAACCAACTGCAGGACTGTTATGTGAATGGTATGGGGGTGTACCCGGTGGCGGAAATTGAAAACTTAAAGCGCATGATAGGGGATATCCATAATCGTAATTTTGATGCGGTGCGGATAGCGAGTGGCATACAGGAGGTATTATGGGGAGATCGCCCTTTGGCGGTTGTCCTGCGGGAGCAGGGCAAACGCCGAAGGGCGACAGAATTAATGGGATTGAAAGTGCACGAGCAAATGGGGGCATATAGCAGGGGACAGTACATTACGACAACTGAGGGAATGAGTTGCTATGTGGATAAATGGTACGAATCACAATATGAGAATGTGGGGATCTCTAAGGAGGTGCTAGAAAAAATGGGTGAATGGGTATGTTGTGATTTAAAGAATAAGGATCGAATGAATTTGAATGGAAGCATAAGTGAGGAGGAGGTTAGGCTAGCGGTAGAGAGTATGAGTGCTGGGAAATCACCGGGGATCGATGGTATCCCTTGTGATTTCTATAAGGAAAACTGGGAATGCCTACGTGACTTTCTAGTGGTATTATTTAACGAAATGAAAACAAGCGGAAGACTCAGGGAACAACAAAGAACAGGCGTTGTGGTTATGATTCCAAAAAAGGCTATGGGGAACTGTGTCCAAAATTATTGGTCGATAACATTAATGTGTGGTGATTATAAAATATTTGCGAAAATGTTAGGTAATAGAATTAAAAGGGTATTAGAGAAGGTTTTGGATGAAGGGCAATATGGGGTACCCGGAAGATCAATGTGTGTGGGGCAAGGTATTATACGCAGGTTCATTGACGAAAGCGGGAAGGGTAATGCAGGGGGAATACTGGCTTTGGACTGGCATGCGGCATACGATTGTGTGGAGCAAGAGGCTTTATGGAAGTTCATGCAGTGGAAAGGATTCGGGAAGGAAATAGTAAGTTGGACGATGGCTTTGTATGAGCAGGCTATGTTTAGGGTACAGATAAATGGCAGGTTAGGGAATTTAATTGGAATGAAACGTGGTTTGAGGCAGGGGTGTCCTGTATCGCAGATTCTTTTTGCGTTACTTCAAGACCCTTTTTTCAGAGCTGTACGGGAGGGTGTGAATGAGGGTGAAATGCGAGGAAGGGTGGGGATAAAAGCGGAAATCGTAGGCTATGTAGATGACACCACGATTTTATATAGGGGGTCACAGGATTTACGAAAAGTAGGTGAATTGGTAAAACTTTTTGGGAGAGCAACGGGGATGATGGTCAATAAGGATAAGTCAATGCTTATGCATGTGGGAGATAGCATTAGTGGGGACATAGGTCAGGAGGAGGGTTGGCCTTTAGTAAATCACATCAAGGTATGTGGAATTGTTCATATGAGAAGCATTCAGGAAGCGAGGAAGGTTAATTCGAGTGAGGTTGTGGATAGGGTGTTAGGTCGATTGGCGAGGTTGCGTGCAGGAGGCTTAACTTTGCATCAGCGTGTAATTGTAGCGAATGTGCTTTTATTTGGTAAGTTGTGGCATGTGGTAAGTATGTATCCGTTAGTTGCGTGTGATGAGAAACGTTTATTGAAGCGTGTATTTAGATATATATGGGGTTCAGGTTGTGATTGGTTAGCGAGAGATGTTGTGCATTTACCGACTAGTCGGGGTGGACTGGGGTTAATGAATCTGCACATGAGAATATTAGGTGTGTACGTTAAACATAGTTATTTGCGTGAGGGTCGGAGGGTTGGTACAGGTTTGAATTGGATTCGAGGGGATTTGGTACGATGGATGAATGGTGGGGATGTTACGAGATGCGAGAAGATGCTGAGGGTTTTAATTTATGCAAGGGATCCAAGTCGAATCAAGATTAGAAAACTGGTAAGGGTGGGAGAGAGGGAGGGGGTGGCTAGCGTAGAGGGTATATATCCAATGTATGCATGGCGTGATATTTGGGGTCGCTTGAAGGAGTTACGATTGAAGGCTGGGGTACGGGAGGTCATGTATAAATTCCTTCACAATATATTGCCTTCCGGGGAGTTGTTAGCGAATAGACATGTGCAAGTGGGTAAGGAGCGTTGTGTGTGTGGGGATATTGACACGGCTTTCCACGCAGTGCATTTTTGTGAGAGATTGGAAGCGGTAAGAGTGTGGTTTAGCAGAGTTATACAGATGGTGGGAGGTGAGGGAATTAGTGTCTTAAGAGCGTTAAGTCTAGATGTGGGGGGGGTAGGGTTGCCGGTACAAAGGGCGATTGGATATCTAGTCACAGACTTTGTATATACTTCATGGGCCTGCAGACACGTATCAGCAAGAGAGAGGATCAGGGCGCTGGCAGCGATTTTTTATGGTACACAGCAGAGGAATAGAGAGATTGCTGGGGGTAGATGGCTTTCGACTTTTTCGGTGGGATATTGTAATTTCCATGTTCGTGATTTATGGGCATTAGTACCATAGAGGGTAGACGTGGCTGGCCTTTTCATGTGTGAGAGAGAGTGACGGTTGGATTCGAAATGGTGAGGAATAATGATGAAACATTGGGAAGGGGCGGTCATGTAAGGTCTAGAAGGTATAAACGAGAGCGAACCAGGGCTTTGAAAAAAAAATTTATGTTATATTGTTTGCCAAGTGAATAGATCGAATAAAATGTACGTTAACCTTTTATAATACACATCATTTGTGTAGCAGAATCGACACAAGCTATAATAATATTGTCGTCAGTATGATGACGCCTTAAGGTTAGATTTTGAAACTATAGAGGTTTGAGCAATCCCTGGCATACATCGGCGATCCTCGTCGCTATTAGTTATACACTGATGTACCTTAGGGTCGACTTTTAAGATAATTGTATTGTTGTTGTGATACTGATAATGGATAAATGTCGAACACCGACGCATGAGATAATCTCAAGCAATGGCCTGTCGTGTATTGCTAATAGGTGAACGTGACGGTCATATGTGTATATGCTTAGCTCAAGCATATTCAAAAAAGTATGTACTTGATGTATGGTTCTTTAAAATGTATCAGCCTTCATATGGCTTATATAATCTGGGATATATGTATATGAACCTACTATCACAATCTTTAATTATTACGTGTTTTGTATTTTTTTCTACCCTAATGTTACTCAATGCCAGATTTAGGCTTGTTATATAACTTCTCATGATGTATTTTTGTGCTTCAAATAGGGAAATAAGGTTTTAATGTACTGTAACTAGATTGTTTTGATACCTTACGATAGGATTTTGTTATTTGTATGGATTGTACTTGTATACATAATGTTAAATCTTTTACTTGCGGATGTGTCTTGCCCAGTGTTTAGGTGGGGTTTCATTGTGAAATGCCCTAATGTAATATTTATTATAGGCTTTGTTTTGCCTAACGTTTTAGGTCAATGTTCTGTATTTTTAAAATTTGTAGGTTGTGTGACATTTACAGTGCAACTTATGCAAGGGGTCTTATTTAACAGAGCAGTGGGGGGTTGGTGTGAGCGCTGACATAAATTGTAAGCTTTGTTTGTGTTAATGGTTTTGTTCCGTGCTGGAGCTCTGTTCGGCGGTTCCAGCACTTTGCGGGACGTATTATGGTGGTATGTCTTGGCAATTTTATTGAAGGCTTAGGTCTGCCTTTTGTTTCATTATTGTAATGTATAATGTTTTTATTCCTATGTTTATCATATCTTCTGTGTGCTTTGTGCACGGGGGTTTTATTGTACAGTGTAACAGGAGTGTATTGTAGGTTTAGATTCTGTTAGTGTATTTTCTGAGCAGGTATTATCATGCTCTTTTCATTGTTAGGTGATGGTTTACCCTTTAAGTTTAATACGATATGATAGTAACACTTAGGGTCGGATGGGGGTTGACACTACATCATTGTATTCGCAAGTGGCTAATTATTGTGTTCTTTTATTTATTTATATCTTGTATTGTGTCTTTTTCAATAAAATATAAAAAAAAATCATCGCATCCACAACAGTGATCAAATATGGGTAATAGTACTACGTGCAGAAAACACATATTGTTAAATCCATATCTAGTCACATTCCAAACATGTATCCAAGGAGTCCCCAAGCAGAACGTTACCAGGTATCAGCCACATGGCTAATACAAGGAAAGTATAAAATGAAAAACTATATATATAAGTTGCACGAGGTGCTTTTACGTAACACCTGTTATGCAATGCATGAGTTTGCTTTACAAGAGATCCACTCCCTTTACCCACATCAATATAAGAACAAAAAATAGTATCCAAGTAATATTATATATATTTGTATGAATAAAACATTATCATAACTAACGATCATACCGAGCATTTATACATTATACCGCACCCATACCAATGTATGCCACCTTCACACACCCATATTCAAGAAGCCAGCCTCGTGTACCCTCTAAGGTATTAACGCTCATAAATCCCTGATATGGAATTTGCAATATCCCTCTGAAAATAATAAAAACCATCTGTTTCCTGTAATGTCTTTATTTCGCTGCTGTGTACCATAAAATATCGCTACCAGTGCTCTGATTCTCTCCCTCACAGATAAATGCCTATATACCCATGATGTATATACAAAATCCGTCACTAAATATCCGATTGCATTCTGTACCGGTGTTCCGAACCCCCCCCACATCTAAACTTAAAGCTCTTAAGACACTAATCCCACCTCCACCCACCATTCTTAAAACCCTACTAAACCACAACCTTACGGGTTCCAATCTCGTACAGAAATAAACTGCATGAAAGACCAAATCAAGATCCCCACACACACAACACTCCCCCCCTCCTGCACGCGCCTATTTGCTAACACTTCCCCAGACGGCAGTATATTATGTAAAAATTTAAACATTATCTCTCTGACCTTTGCCCATAGCCGTAATGCTTTTAAACGACCCCATATATCCTTCCATGCATACATTGGATATATTCCTTCCACCTTGGCCACTACCTCCCTGCCCTCTACCAGTGCCAGCCTCTTCAAGGGGGGCTCCTTGGCGTGGTGAAGAGGCTCTTGGTCTGAGAAATTAGACCTGTTGGTCTACTTCCTCAGACCGAACCTAATTACCCCCCAATCCCCCGTTCCCTATCCCATCCTCCCCTTTTTCCTTTCCTCCTCCTCCTCCCCACCCCTCCCTTTTGCACTTCCTTTTTGGCCTTTGTTTTTTTTGTTTTTTTCCACAGGCACGCTAGTTCCTAGGTAAGGGAAAGGGTACCGGGGTCCATCATATTCCGTTGAGGTTCTTGGCGGTGGCATAGTTTGCCGTGGAATCTGGATTGCCTGGGGATGTCCTGATCCCTCTCCGGTATCCTGGAGGGTGGCTTTGGGTGTCTCTCGGGCGATGGGTGTATCTCTGGAAGCCACCTTTCGGATTCCGGGGGTGGTGGCCGAAGGAGGTATGCTTTGTGGTGGATTTCCGGCCGCCCTCTCTTTTGTCCACCGAGGTAGCTCGGCAGATGTGAGGTTGCTATCCCGGATTGCCGGTTTACTGGCATGATGGGTAGGGTATGGCACGGGTTCCATGCTGCATCTGCGCAGTAGCGGTGCTGAGGTCCTCTTGGGCGTGGAGGGAGATTTCTGGCCCTTTCATTCCTCCTAGGAACTATCCCTCCCCGGTCCCCCCTTTTTTTATTCTTTTTATTTTTATTTTCTTCTTTTTTTTTTTAAAAAAAACAAAAAGAAAGAAGTAACCTAACCATGGCAGGCCTAGTCCATGAACCTGCTACCCCCGGGCCCCTTCTTGATACCGCACCCCGTTCTGACCCTGCCTCGTCTTTGGACCACTCTTCGGACACTCCTCATGCCTCTGTACCTCTTGCCAGTGCTGTTTCCTCACCCGCTTCAGGTACTGAGGCCTCGACTGACTCCTTCGATTTATCTGACCTTCGCTCTCCTCTGACTATGCTTCCGGCCTCTCCCTCTACGGTGCGGCAATTTTTGAATCGCCGGCCCGTTCCACATCGGACCAACTCTGGTCCCACGCTTAAACGACAACGACAATTACCTGCTGATGATACTTCTCCACTTTCTCGTTCTTCTCAGAAAAGATCGACACGTCCTTCACTACCTTTCCACGCTCAGTTTCAGACTGCACAATGGACTAAATTCTTCACTTTACGACCGACTTCCTCTACTGCCTATCTTTCTGACCACAGTATTGGCAAGGCACTCCTACGCCATGTTGGTAAAGACATTTCTTTTCATGCTCTTAAGAGCGGTACGTGCATCGTCACCATACAGAATGCTACATAGGCTCATGAGCTTTCTCGTCTTTCCCATATCGATATTGTTCCTGTAACTATTGAAATGCATCATTTCCTCAATTCTTGTAGTGGTACCGTCATTCTGGCCCATACCATAGTTCAACAAAATTTCCAGACATGTGGCACTGACATTCTTGAACAGCTGGAACTCCAAGATCTTCCAATCCTCAAGGTAGACACTTATGTTCTTCCTGCCCGCGGGCGGAGACAATACGCTAGCAATGTGGCTCGTTTAACTTTTGACAGCCGTGAACTCCCATCCTCAGTTTATGTAGCAGGACATCGGTTACAAGTTCGAAAGGTGATACCTACACAGCAACAGTGTAGAAATTGCTGGCAATTTGGCCATCCAGCGAAATATTGCAGATCTATCGCCGAATGCCCAGTCTGTGGTGCCGATGACCATTCTAAGACGTCTTGCAATCGACCTCCCTTTTGCCTTAATTGTCATGAGGCTCACCCTTCGTACTCTCGCCGTTGTCAAGTCTACTTAAACGAGCGAGAAATCCGTTACCTCAAAGAGGCAGAAGGTCTCCCTTATGCCATGGCAGTTTCTCATCTCCGCCTCCAAGGGAGACTACCTCGTGTTTCTTATTCCTGTGTTTCAAAACGTCCCCCCACTTCTGGTATCCCATCTTCTGCACCCACCTCTGTGGTTACCTCTCCTATAGTCACTCCTGTAGCTAATTCTTTTGCTGTCCTCGGCTCAGACGTCCCTACTTCAACGTATCAGTCTGATCTTGCTTCTTCGTGTTCTCTCTCACAAGCCTCAGTAGCGACGAGATCTCGTATGACACCTTCTCTCAATCGTCCCTCTACTTCTCAAAAGTAAAAAAAAAGGTCCGTTAACACTTCCTACCCATCTTCCATCTCCTCATTTGACCTTCCCTGTCTCTGTACCTGGTTCTCCCCCTCTCACTGGCTCTGTTACAAGTGTAGAGGTTCACCCTCCTCCTCGTACTGTACCTTCCTCCCCTGTTCCCTCCCAAGTTTCTTCCTCTTCTGCCACCTCCCAGGTTTCTGCCTCTTCTGTCCCCTTCCACGCTTCTCCAGTTCCCTCCACCCTTTTGCCCCCCCCTACCTTGGTACAGTCCATTACAGTTCCAATCTTTACTCATTCTCCCCCTACCATTTCCAATATTGTCTCCCATACGACGTCTCTGAATTCTGAAACACTTGAAGCAATCTCTGAATATATTGCTGAGACCAAACCATCAATGGACACTGATCCACCCTTCGCTCCTTCTCTCTCCTCTACTCCATCTGCGCAACTCCTTTCTTCACAGCCCACCGTTCCTTCGCTGCTTGAACATTTTCCACTACCTCCGCATGTGGACTTTTCTAACCCCTCTAGTTCGTAGGAACCCTTACCTGCGGATTTCAGGTATCTTTATCATTGCCAATCATGGCCTATTTACAGTGGAATATACGCGGCCTCAGGGGTAATCAGGGTGAGCTTCAGATGTTATTACTCTCCCAGTTTTCCCCTGTTGGTGTTTGCTTACAGGAACCAAAATTACACTCTGCTGTTATCTCTCCCATCTCAGGCTATAATTTATTGTATTCTTCAGATCCTTTTCCTGATGGGACCTTTAATGAAAGTGCCCTTCTTCTACGCACTGATATTCCATACCATCAGCTATTTGTTCATACTTCGCTGCATTACACAGCAGCCCGTATCCACTTTCATAGGTGGTATACGCTCTGTTCTTTATATCTCTCTCCTTCTCGGGCATTATCTATTCTGGATATAGCATTTCTTGTTTCGTCATTACCACCACCGATTCTGTTACTTGGTGATTTTAATGCCCACCATTTCCTCTGGGGGGGGTCTCACTGTGATTCCCGTGGCATTCAGTTAGAGGCTTTTCTTGCCACCCACCCCCTACATGTTTTAAATACAGGTACTCACACCCATTTTGATCCTCGGACTCACACTCTCTCTTGCATCGATCTCTCAGTCTGCTCTTCCTCCGCCGCATTAGACTTCACTTGGTCTGTTCTTCCGGACTTACATGACAGCGATCATTTCCCAATCATTCTTACTTCCCATTCATATTCACCACCTCTTCACATCCCACGCTGGCAATTTGAACAGGCAAATTGGAACCTTTACTCACACCTAACTGTTTTTAGAGAGGTTCCTTCTTCGTCCTCCATCGATGAGCTTTTACACCTCTTCTCGTCCTCCGTTTTAACCGCAGCCTCTCATTCTATACCCCAAACTTCGGGCAGGCATTCTCAGAAATGCATGCCTTGGTGGTCTCCTGCTTGGGCTCGTGCAGTACGTTTGAAACACGCTGCATGGGACAGGTACAGGTACAATAGAACCACAGAGAGACTTCTTGATTTTAAGCAGAAGCATGCGATCACTCGCCATGTCATCTGTGATGCTAAACGCACTTGCTGGCGAGATTATGTCTCTACCATCACCTCTGCTTCCTCTATGAGTGCAGTCTGGAAAAAAGTACGAAAACTGAGTGGTAAATATTCCCCTGACCCGGCTCCTGTTCTGCGGGTTGCCGGTGTTGATATAGCAAACCCACTAGATGTTGCCAATGAAATTGGCAATCATCTGGTCCGTATTTCTCAGGGACTCCATCTATGCCCCTCATTTCTTTCCTCAAAGTCTGCCAGAGAGTTAGCACCCTTGGACTTTTCTTCTCTCAGAGAAGAACAGTATAATGTGCCTTTTACACTTCAAGAACTGGAGGCAACACTCTCAGCTTGCCAATCATCGGCAGCTGGGCCCGACGACATTCATATTCGTATGCTACAACATTTACATCAGTCAGCCCTTGCAGTCCTATTACGCCTTTACAATCTTATTTGGGCACAAGGAGTTCTTCCACAACTGTGGAAATCCGCCATTGTTCTCCCTTTCCGCAAACCAGGCACTACGGGACATGAAACCTCCCACTATCGTCCCATTGCTCTTACCAGTGCAGTTTGCAAAGTGATGGAACGCCTAGTAAATAGATGTTTAGTGTGGTATTTAGAGACACACAACAGTCTCTCCACTCGTCAATATGGCTTTCGTAAGGGACATTCTACCATAGACCCTTTACTACGCTTGGATACGTATGTTCGTAATGCCTTTGCGAATAACCACTCAGTTATTGCCATATTTTTTGACCTTGAGAAGGCATATGACACAACTTGGAGGTATAATATTTTAGCCCAAGCCCACTCCTTAGGCCTTCGAGGCAATCTACCATCCTTCCTTATGAACTTTTTAACTGACAGCCATTTCCGTGTTCGGGTTAATAATGTGCTCTCCCCGGACTTTATCCAAGCTGAAGGTGTCCCCCAGGGATGTGTTCTGTGCACAACACTTTTTCTCCTTGCTATTAATGATTTGGCCTCTAGTCTTCCATCAAATATTTGGTCATCACTCTATGTTGATGATTTCGCTATTGCCTGTGCAGGCGCTGACTGTCACCTTATTACAGTTTCTCTCCAGCATGCAGTCGACTGTGTTTCCAATTGGGCCACCACACGTTTGTTTAAATTTTCCAGCACTAAAACCCACCAAATAACTTTCACTAGACGCTCTGTCATCTCCGATCATCCTTTGTACCTCTATGGCTCCCGTATCCCTGAATGTGATACAGTCAAGTTTCTGGGCCTCCTCTTTGATCGTAGGTTATCCTGGAAGCCTCACATTACCTCTCTGAAGGCAACTTGTCACAGCCGGCAGAACCTTCTTAAAACCCTTGCTCATCTTTCATGGGGAGCTGATCATCGAACCCTCCTTCGCCTACATTCCACCCTTATCTTATCAAAGCTTGATTATGATGATCAGATCTATTCAGCGGCATCTCCTGCTACTCTCTCTATCCTTAACTCCATTCATCACCAAGGATTACGTTTATGCCTTGGTGCTTTTCGCTCTTCCCCTGTCAAGAGCCTCTATGCAGAAGCGAACGTTCCATCCTTATCCGATCGCAGTGATGCCCATTGCCTTTGCTACTATGTACGCTCTCATGATCTCCGCAATCCTTCCATTTATAGAATGGTCACTGATGTTAGTAGATATTCTTTATTTGTTTGCCGCCCCTGTTTACTCCATCCCTTCTCTCTTCGCCTTCATTCGCTCTTGTCTTCTCTTCAATTACCACCTATCTATGTACATGTAGCATCTCACTTTTCCCTACCCCCCTGGGAAGTTCCAGCTGTTCGAGTCTGTTCTTTCTCTCTCCCTTGCTCGAAAGCCCAACTGTCTACGGTCGCTTCCCGCTCTCTTTTTCTTGACCACTTTCACTCTCATTCTCATGACATTGCTGTGTACACAGATGGCTCTAAGTCTTCTGACGGTGTAGGATTCACACCAGTGTTTCTGGACAGCGTCGTACAAGGGCATTTACTATCTTCGGCTAGTATTTTTACTGCTGAATTGTATGCCATCCTTACAGCACTTATCTGTATTGCATCTATGCCTGTGTCATCATTTGTGGTTGCCTCAGACTCCCTTAGTGCTTTATAGGCTATACAGAAATTTGATACACCTCACCCCTTAGTCCTCCGTATCCAACTTTGGCTACGCCGCATCTTTAACAAGCATAAAGATATTGTTTTTTGTTGGGTCCCTGGTCATGTTGACGTACAGGGCAATGAACAGGCAGACACTGCTGCGCGGTCAGCAGTACATGACCTACCAGTTTCATGTAGAGGTATTCCATTTACGGACCATTTTGCTGCAATATCTTCCCACCTTCACTCCCGTTGGCAACAACGTTGGTCTACTATGCTCGGCAACAAACTTCACTCTATTAAACCGAGTATAGGTTACTGGCCGTCTTCTTATCACCAGTGTCGAGGTTGGGAGACTACTCTCTCCCGTCTTCGCATTGGCCATACTCGTCTTACTCATGGATATCTCTTGAAGAGGCGCCCTGCTCCTCTCTGTGAGAATTGCCAAGTTCCATTGTCAGTCAACCACATTCTGTTGGACTGCCCACTTTATCAACGAGCAAGCAGAATTTACCTCCGTCGTCGTCTTCGCTCTGCTGCTCTCTCTTTACCTTCCCTTCTCGCTGATGGACCCACCTTTCATCCAGACTCTCTCATTGACTTTTTGACAACAACTGACTTACTTCAAAAATTCTGATACCTTTCTACTTCAATCTCTTGCTACCCTCTACCCCCGCACTATCCCCTGCCCCACTGTTTTCTGTAACCTACTGATCATCCCTCCTCCCTTCTGCCATCCAATACCCTCGCTTCCTTCCCTACCCTGCAGCGCTGTATAGCCCTTGTGGCTTAGCGCTTCTTTTTGATTATAATAATAATATCAGTGCCAGGTTGCCAATCTTGATCTTGCATGGATCTCTTATATAAATTAGCATCCTCAACCTGTCCTCTCATCTCTTTACGTCCATGCCGTTCAACCAATGTACCAAGTCCCTTCTTATCCAGATCAAACCTGTGCCAGCCATTCTACCCTCCCTCAAGTAGCTATGCTTGACATACATGCCTAACATTCTATTATGCAGATTCATTAACCCCAGGCCACCCCGGCTAACCGGAAGAGACACCACATCCCTCGTTAACCAATCACATCCTGAACCCCAAATATATCTATATACACGTGTTAACATACGCTTCTCATCATGTGGATTTAACAGATAAATACATGCCACATGCCACAGCTTACTGAACAAAAGCAAATTCCCCACAATTGCACGCTGATGTATAGACAGGCCTCCTTCCCTCAATCCTGTCAAACGACCTAAAACTCTCTCAACAGCCTCACTTGAATTCACCTTCCTCGCATCCTGTATGTTTTCCATATGCACAATCCCACACACCTTAATTTGATTTACTAAAGGCCAGCCTTCCCCCTGGCCTAATACCACACTCGCACAATCTCCCACCCCCATAAGCATTGACTTTTCCTTATTAACCGTCATCCCAGTTGCTTTCCCGAAACATTCCACCAATTCGCTCACTTTTCCTAAAACCTTTGCTCCACGAAATAAAACCATAGTGTCATCCACGTAACCTATAATTCCTGATTGTACCCCCACCTCACCTTGCCTTTCATCCTGTCGTACAATCCCCTGCACGGCTCTAAAAAATGGGTCCTGAATCAACACAAAAAGAATTTGTGATACAGGGCACTCCTGCCACAATCCCCTATGCATCCTAAGTACTTTTCCCAACCTACCATTTACCTGCACCCTAAACATAGCCTGCTCGTACAAAACCTGTGCCCAACTAACAATTTCCTTTCCGAAACCTTGCCACTGCATAAACTTCCATAATGCTTCTCTCTCCACACAATCGTATGCAGCGTGCCAATCCAAAGCTAATATTCCACCTTTATTACCCCTCCCGCTTTCCTCAATGAACCTGCAAATAATTCCTTGCCCCACACACATAGATCGTCTTGGCACACCATATTGTCCCTCGTCCAAAACCCAAAACCCGTTTTATCCTATTTCCTAACATTTTCGCAAAAATTTTATAATCGCCGCACATTAAAGAGATTGCCCTATAATTATGTATATAATTCCCAGATTTCTTTTTCGGGACCAGAACAACAACACCCGTTCTTTGGTGCTGTCCCATGATGCCACTATTTTTTATGGCATTAAATAACATCACTAAAAATTCACGAATACAATCCCAATTTTCCTTGTAAAAATCACAAGGGATTCCGTCAATCCCCGGTGATTTCCCTACACTCATACCCTACACAGACAACCTAATCTCTTTTTCACTTATAGGTCCATTCAAATCCAACCTGTCCGTGTACTCTAGGTCACAACGTACCCATTTACCCATTTCTCCTAGCGCTCCCTTAGAAATCCCAGCATTTTTTATATTCCAATTCATACCATGCATCTACAAAGGTATTCATAGCCTCTGTTGACATAAGGACCTGCCCCCTACTAAAGGCTCCCAATGGCTACTGAACCTCTAATCTCATTAATTCTGTCGCCCTGCGGCGTCTGCCCTGCTCTGGCAAGACAAGCGCCGAAGGACGGTCACCCCATAAAACCTCATCAATTCCACTCGCTATCCTCACCGCATCAAAAATATGATTGTGAATGTCTCCAATTAAGAGTTTTAAATTTTCAATTTCAACCACTGGATACACTCCCCCACCATTCGTATAACATGCTTGCAATTGACCTTCAAGATAGTTCAAGAGCCCATACTGCATTCTCCTGTCTTCTTTGCCTCTCTGCTGATAAAAATCCCTCACCTTCACCTTACCGACAGTATCCCACCATTCAACTATATCAACCCCCACACGACATTCAGCCCACCACCCCCTCCAAGCACTCGCAAAAGCTTCTCTCACACCTCTTTTATGCATTAATCCCACATTCAATTTCCAGAAACCTCTGAAACGCCTCGGTAATCCTACCCAGTCAACATCCGCCATGACACCTCTGTGATCGGAAAAGCTCACATTTAACACACGTACACTCCTGATGCTGACACCTCTAGAAACGTATATGCGATCCAGTCTTGCTGCATACTCCCTTCTAACGAACGTATGCATGACCCCACCCACCTCATCCCCCCCACATCCGTAACATTAACACTCCGCAATAGATCCCCTAAATATCCTGAAAAAAAACCACTCCCTCTAGGTTCGACATCCTTGCGACGATCAATGCAATTCAAATCACCCCCAATAATCGTGACGACTGGCAGTGATCTTAAATGGTACACCAACACGTCCCTAAAAAACGTATTTTTTATATGCATGTCACCTTCCGCCGGTCTGTATACACCCAGGAAGGCCACCTGTACCCCACCCCAAAGCCAATCCACCCTTACCACCCTCCCCTCCTCTCCTACCTCACATGTTCGTAAAGAAAACGGGCTAGCCTCTTTAACTAACACTGCTACACCACCTTTCAGTCTATTAGAGCAGGCCATGTACAAGATATATTCAGGAATCAGCAATTCACCTAAAGATTTATAATTGTGTTCTTGTAAGAACACGACATCGGGTACATGAATTTTTAACAAAACCTCCAAACACTTACGTTTTTCAACAGATCGTAACCCATTTATATTTAAAGTAAGACACTTGAATGTTTCATTGGAGGTTTACCCTTGGATACCTTAACAATCTTGGTTCCATTGTGTATTTCTCCACTTCTTCCCCCCCTCCCCTGTGTCGCTCTCTTTGACATGCTGAACATATTTAGATTTGCCCGTGTCTCTATGGGTCTCGCCGCACCATGCTTTGTTCCCCGACCTTTACCCTGGTGTTAAAACATCTTCACAGTCAGGTCTCACCGCCGCTCTCTTACGAGAACTGCGGCCAGTATCCATCTCATCCTCAGAACTGTTGTTTCTATGAACCTCCACGACCACAACCTGATGTTCAGCAATATGCCTGGTGGATGCTCCGTCCTTCTCCTGTACACTTACATCCTCTAAACCACCTTGAATCCCCTCAGATGTGGAAGCATCCAACAAAACGTTCAGAGCTTCTTTAATAGAGTGCTCCATGTCATCCTGAGTATGAACGAAATCTTCCTCTGTCGTCGCCGATACCACGCCCACGTCCTCCACTGCACCAGGAAGAGTTAGACAAACCGGTGATTCTTCAATCTCAACATGACTTAAGAAACGCGACGGGCTGGAGTTTTGAGACTCTATGACCGCGGGTTCAATCCCGGCCGGGGGTATGGCTTCAATCTCACCCTCTACCTCCTCACTCCACGGTTTACTAGCCAATGTATGTTGTTGCGTAGCAGCAGCATATGACCACTGCTCCATTGTAACATCAATCCGCCTTACTTCTGTCGTTTTACCACATCTTGTAGGGCATTGCGCCACCACATGGTCATACATCCCACAAAGCCTACACGTACGCCTTTGGCCTGAGTACATAACATATACTTGTGTACGAAAGTTCTCCATAACCACATACAACGGAATAGAGTGCTTGAGGGACATTTTCAGGGAGAAAGACCCCTCCGGCATACCAACTAGAGGACCATCACGCCACCGTCCCAAAGTTGCCATATGAACCGTGCCATAGCGTGCAAAAACATTCCTCAAATCACTTTCGTCCGCCTCAAAAGGAACGTTTCGTACTTTGATCCAGGTGTAAAAATGGGAGACGTCGTGAAGTCGAACAGTGACACCAGGATTAATGGTCTTGATCACATCCTGATACCTGGCAACCATGTTTTCGTAAGTACTATTTTGTCTGAATTTGACAAAAAGCTTCGAATTGCCGTTTAAAGAGACACCATAAAGCTCTTCATTATTGATACCATATGTATCTCGGAGTATCGCAGTAAGCAGCAGATCAGTATTCTGATTGTTGAGCGAGCCTGTCACTAATTCAAGGCAGACGATGTTGACTCGCCTACATGCACCTTCCGCCATTGTGAGTGCACTGAGGAAAACTGTGCAGAAACCAAAAGAGTCAGGAGCTACTGCGCAGCCTGCCCGCACGGCCCGAGAGTGATGCGAACAAAGATAAATTATTTTTACGGTAAGTTTATACAATTCGATTAAAGTTACCTCAGAAAGTTACAGTGTACTTGTTTTCACTGTATATTATTCATTGACAAATGATTCACACATTCCTTCATCTCTAAACCAAGAGGCTTTATCCTATTATTATTATTATTATTATTATTATTATTATTATTATTATTATTATTATTATTTATTCAGTTTATCGCCAAATATTCTAAATTATGAACTCATTCAGTGAATTTGTTGTTATTGCCGGATTGTGAAAGACCTTTGATTCTACATTATTGGAAGCTGCCGATGAGTAAATTCCATTCTCAGTCAAATCACCTTCCGATATTCAAGGAAACGTATCACTGATTAGTATGGGACAGTATAGGCATTATTTAAATAGCATCATCTTTACAGAGTTCATATTATGGTTAGCGTTTCAACAAGACTTAGTGTACCAATAGTGTCGCTGTCTCATCACCGACGAGGTGTACTGTCTTTACCAGACTTGCGCACACTTCCCAGAGGCATCTTTACCAGTACGGTCGAACCCTCTGTTGACTCGCTCATGGGTAGTACCTACCAGGTTTGAGAAGACGACAAGCTCATTATCATTTGGGTGCTGAGGATAAGTTCACTCATGCTTTCGATACACTCACGTGAGTAACAGGTTCACCCATGACCTCCAGTAGGCTCACATGTGTGACTGGCTTACAGTACTCTCATAGGACTTAGTAGTGTTTTTTAATAGGCTTACAGGTGTTCAGTGCTCAAAAATGAGTTCCAGTACA
>NW_027197014.1:12500-71207 GCF_038502225.1 Cherax quadricarinatus | reverse complement strand
CATATTCCTTGAGTTTTGGACTGCTGAAGGCTGGGGAGCATCTCAGACAGTAGGTAAGTTTTGGGGTTGACAGGCACCTGGTGAGTAGGTAGAAGGCATAGTGTGTGTCAGTGTCTTTCATCCTGCCTTCCATCGTCCGGAGGTCTGAGACTTTTTTTTCTAGGATCAGATCGATGGCATTGGACCCAAGAGGAGCACCAAGGAGAGTGCTATTGGCTGGATCAATGGCTCGTGCTCCTGGTAAAACGGCGCTAATATTCTGGATCATCTGTTGATTAGTAGAAACTATTTCACATCTGATGGGGTTTAAAGAAAGGCTCAGGCTTTCTCCCATGTCTTTAATTTTACTGATGTCCTCTAGGAGAGATTCTGTTGTGCCCGCTAGAGTACCATCATCCAGGAACCAGATATTGAGCTCGCTGGAGAGTGCTTCTGTGACTTCCTTGATGACCAAACAAAATAGACAGGGGGCGAGAGGGTCCCCCTGTTGCACGCCCTAACATGAGTCAGTTTCATGGTCCCCAAACAATAGTTTGGAAGTCACACTATAACACGAGTCTATGAAGGGATAAAGGGAAGGGAAGTTTCTGTAAACTACTTGGAGAGCAGCGTCCCTTCTGCGACTAGCCAAGGACTCGAACCCATGATGTTTTGACCCACCTCATGGTGAGCGAAAATCACATGACGCTCTAACCCACAGGACCACCAAATCCTACAAGAACCAAGCACCCAGCCAAGCTAGGTGTGTTACCTTTGATTTGAGGACATACGGTGGTGTGGGTGCCACTGAGCTAATTTCACTTTACTCCCTGTTTAGTGTGCTAGCCCAACAAGCAGTATTTTATATTGTTGTAGCCACGAATGAGTGGCATTGATCAATAACAACACTGCGACTAGCTTGGCTGGGTGCTCGGCTCTCGTAGGATTTGGTGGTCCTGTGGGCTAGAGCGTCATGTGATTTTCGGTCACCATGAGGCGGGCCAAAATATCACGGGTTTGAGTCCTTGGCTAGTCACAGTGTTATTATTGATCAATACCACTTGTTAGTGGTTTCAATAATATAAAATACTGCTTGTTGGGCTAGTACACCAAACAGGAAGTAAAATGAAATTAGGTCAGAGGGGCCCACACCACTGTATATCTCCGGACCAAGGGTAACACATTAAGTAGATACTGCTCAATTTTATACGATATAAGGAAGTACGGACTCAGACAGCCTCTAATATATCATGAGAGGGGCAGCACTTCTTAGAAGGGAACTTGCCAACGTGCAGAAAACTAGAACTTAAAGAATGTTAGAATTGTAATGAAAATCCGATAGCGAAATCCCGTGACTTTATGCTGCAGAGATAAATTGGTTTAAAGACTTCGTTATAAAACCATACCTATCTAGTGGGTGGTAATATAAAGATTACAAAGTGCACACTGGGTTCAGGGACTGAGCTAAGCATATTAGAGGTGCAGTTATAATGGGCTATTTGCACATATGATCCTTTAACAATCGTACAGTGTTATTTACCTAGACATGTTTTCAGTCACGAAAAAATGGCATTACTACGTCAATTACAAGTAGTTTTGATTTAATTAATGTCTCACTTTTCATAAACACTTTTAAGGAGCATCCAATAATGGTAAAATCAAAATGTTGATAGTAAGGAAACAGCATAATGAAATGAGATGTTGTCAATTTTTGCTGGCATGGATGTAGATGTATGTAAATAATGTAATCAATGGTGAAGTGAGTGAATAGTGTGGAGGGAATGGAAAGAGGAAGAAGGGGGTTGGAGAGAGGGTGGAGTGCATAGAAATAGGTTGGAGTGACAGGGTGGAGGAGTGTACAGAGAGAGTGTTTCAAGGAGGGTTGAAACAGTTGTAGGAGAGTGGAGGCAGGTAAGACGGGCTTCAAGTTAGAGGAAGCTGGCTTATGGAGTGGCACTATAGCAGGAGGGTATAAGGGGTGTTGTGGATGGTAGAGGACGGGGTAGCACTGCTGCAAATGGATGCAGGTTGTGGAGGGAAGCCTCGGCAGACCTCATTACACTTAGGTCAATATATGGATCTAGAGTTTTGGTGAGCCTTCCTCTCTGTCTTTACCAACAGGTTTCCTTACTTTTTATCTCTCAAGTGATGAATTAATCGTACAAAAATATTTTTACTTGTAGACAAATTTCTACTCATATGTATTTTTTTAACTGATGATGCAAACAAATTCTCCGGGTGAGTGAATTTCCATGGTTAATGAAATAAGCAGAATGCAACTGCGTGTAAAGATTAATAAACTCACATCTGACACTTGAGAAATCAAAATATGCACCCCATTTAATAGTTAAAAGAATAAATAACAGATAGCAGAGAGAGAGAGAGAGAGAGAGAGAGAGAGAGAGAGAGAGAGAGAAAGAGAGAGAGAGAGAGAGAGAGAGAGAGAGAGAGAGAGAGAGAGAGAGAGAAAGAGAGAGAGAGAGAGAGAGAGAGAGAGAGAGAGAGAGAGAGAGAGAGAGAGAGAGAGAGAGAGAGAGAGAGAGAGAGAGAGAGAGAGAGAGAGAGAGAGAGAGAGAGAAAAAAGAGTGAGAGAGAGAGAGAGAGAGAGAGAGGAGGAGGGGAAGAGTGATGAAAAGAGAGAGGGAGAGAGAGAGATTGGGAGGAGAATCGACCGATATTAGGGGAGCAGCTGTTCTGTGTGAAGTGGCTGGTGAGTGACTGGTAGCTGATGGATGATGATATCCGAATAATGGATGAGACATGGTAAAGTGATGGGTGAGTAAAGAATGAGTAAGTTTTGAGTGATAGATTTTTTCACGTGTGTGAAATTGGTGAGGTATGATTTCGCAGCAGATAGGTGAATCATGGAGTTTGGAAGCTGGTTGAAACACACCTGAATCCTCGGAAACTGTCAAGGAGATTAACATAAAGAATAAGGGAAAGGAGTTTATTATGATATGCTATCAGGGTTCCTGTGGAGAAATTTTCTCCAGGAGGGGGGTATCAGCCCCTTCAACCCCTTTCAGCCCCTTTCAGCCCTGAGGGGCCCAGCCCTCTCAGAAGGGGCAAGCATCTTGTTTACTGCTAGAGCGAGTAATTGATCTCAAATGCAGTACCAGTATGCGACGTGGCTCGACGCTCCTTGCGGTCCAGTGTCGCAAAGTGTAGTTTAATAAAAGACAGTCCATCTCTTACCTTAGCAGGACAATTAAGGAAAATCCTGCTCCCACTTTATTACCATGGTAAAGATAGTGTACATTGTTGTCTATGCTTAAGACAGCAAGAATCAAACATTCTGCTTTGCTTCATCGAGGAAGTGGCAAGGAAGCAAAAGATACTAGGTCAGCTTTTCCTTTATGTGCGATGGGCAGTGACGGCATGGGGCGTTGTGGCATCTTCAGATTACTTTTGACTCTACTGAGAGTGACACTGACGATAGTGAATACTAGAAAGGACTGCCCTTCTAGCATCCAGCCTGTTACTGGGTTTTCATAACAAGTAGTCAGTATCCTTGTCCAATTATCCATTAGAATTCAATATGATTCAATAGTGCTTCAGGATTACAACTGGTAGGCTACTAACTAGAGAAATTAAAATTTAATAAATTTATTAAGTCTAGAGGTATATTATCAGATTAAATTAAATTAAATTAATCACAGTAATCAAAATAATATCACTTCTCTTGAGTACAATATTATTGTGCTGAAAGCACATATCACATTTATAATTCTTAAGTACCGTCTGGTACATTAACATTTAATAAGATATTACAAATATGTACAAGTAAGTGTGTATGTATGTGTGTAAGTGCTCTAAGTAGTTCGCTATGTCTCACGACTCGACTAGACTTAAACAAGTGACTGACAAAGTCCTCAAATAAACTAACTTCTTGACCAACTGGCAATCAGAACAGTCTGCTTGAACAATAAAAAGAATGCTAAGCCCAATAGCAATATAACAAGCAACTGCAACACAGAATCAGGAACAAGGAGATAATATAACGACACTAAGTAGGGACCATCAGCAGATCCTCCACAAAAGTCACTAAACTCCCATACTACTGAATCTAAGTTCAGCATAAGAAAATCCCCGACTGTGACAATACACAGATACCAGTACCAGTTAGGTCAGAAGCTACAGCTCAGGACCTGAGTTGCTCAGAGTGTCTATGCGACACACAACCTCAGTACAACGTCGAAAATCACTAAGTCTATACAATGTTCTGTGAACAGAGTTCTACAGAACTAACAAGAATAATGAGACAGACAATCTGTCCAACCACCAAGAGAGTCTAGACCAGACTGAATACTTCAGGCGAGGTGAGGACACCCCCCTCGATCACGTGATAGCTCCGTGGACAGCTGCAGCTCGGAAACAGAAGCCGGCAGTCTAACGAGCCACAAGCAATAATTACAGTAGTTAGACAATCAAGACTTGAACTGAGCACATAATATGTAACATCCTACCTAACAACATAACTACGTCAAATAATATTATAAAGCAATATATTCACGATTTAGCTATTATCGCAAATATAAGCAGTATAAAATAATATGAAAAGATAATAATTATATATATACATAATAATCATTGCAACCCATTCAGGGGTTGCAACACCCCCCCAACACGACAAACGGTCGCACTAGGAGTTGTATTAATGTCTTTCACATTATTGATTACTCAGGTTACATTAGTAACAATATAATATAAACATTAATCAGAGTCACTCTTGTGCCAAGCACCTCTATAATTTCACAACGTCTATACAATAAGATATGCCCCTAGTACTAGGGCAGTACACAGTATCCTATCTCTGCATACTCGTGGTTATGTACATCAGTGTAGAGACAGGATAGCGCAGACAAGGAGGGCGCGTTGAGGCTCGATCATAGTAGTGGAGAATGCATTCCACTCTTAAGTAGTGGTTGTGGAATGCTATGCAATATGGACATCTGAATATGAAACAGCTTAAGGTGTGTAGTGAAGGGGGGGGGTCTGCGGCAGGACAGTGTTCCGCCAAGCAGTAACATCGCCCACACGACACTACCCACTCATCACTCAGCTTATGTCTCCTCCTCATACACATTACTACTGTGAATACATAAATATAATAATTAGACATGACATGAGTATACATAGTTAATATGGGCTGGAGGGATTAAGTTACTTTACTGAATTTGACATAGCAAGTAACAAAAGGTATTTGAGCATAAAATTACGTTAATTTAATGTAACTGATAATTATTAAGGATGTGACAGAGCGTCAGCAATTACATTACAATGACCACTTATGTGTTTTATGCTAATAGAATAAGGTTGGATTCTGAGGGCCCACCTCATGATCCTAGCATTTTTACTTTTCATAGTGTTAATATAAGTGAGTGGATTGTGATCTGACAAAACGTTAATTTTAAATGGGGAAGTGCCCAAATACACGTCAAAAAGTTCCAAGGACACCACAAGAGCTAGAGCCTCTTTCTCAATAGTGGCATAATTTTTCTGGTGTCGTTTAAGCTTAGATGAATAGTAGCATATAGGATGGAGAATGTCAGTGGATGTTGACTGTTGGAGCAGCACAGCACCCACTGCATAACCACTCGCATCTACATGTAAAAAGAAGGGAAGATTAAAATTAGGACTTTTCAACACAGGGGCAGAGGATAGCAAACGTTTCAATCTTTTGAACGAGTCTGAACAATCTCTAGTCCAGGTGAACTGAACTTTGCTACTAGTAAGCTCAGTGAGAGGAGCTGCAATCTGAGAAAAGTTTGGACAGAACCTGCGATAATATCCTGCCATACCCAGGAATCTCTGTACTCCCTTCCTATCCTGTGGCACTGGAAAATCAGAAATTGCACAAACCTCAATAAGAGTAACCTCACCTTGGCCGATACAAAAGCCTAGATAAGTAATCTTGGCTTGACCAAAACTACATTTAGCTAAGTTAACAGTGAAGTTGTAGTGCGCCAGTCTCTCGAACAATGCTCTGAGACGCGTCAAGTGCTGTTCCCATTCGTCACTGTACACCACTAAGTCGTCAAGGTAGGCTTCTACTCCTTCTAAGTTGTGGGTCAACTCGTTCTTTATACGTTGGAATGAAGAAGCCGCGTTACATAGGCCGAAGGGGGTGACGAGGTAGTTAAACAATCCATCTTGAACAGTAAAAGCAGATATTTCTTGAGCACGTTCAGTAAGCGGGACTTCATAATAGCCTCGTAAGAGATCTAAACGACTGACAAACTGGGCTCCTGACACACGGTCAATAAGGTCGTCAATGCGAGGTAGAGGATAACCATCAGGCAAGGTGACAGAGTTCACTTTCCTGTAATCAGTGCACATCCTGAAACTACCGTCAGGTTTAGGCACTAGAATACATGGAGATGCCCATGGACTTTTACTGCGCTCAATAAGTCCGTGAGATAACAGAAAATCAACCTCTTCTCTCAATGCTTTATGCTTCGTTGGACTCATCCTATATGGTGATTGTTTAATGGGTGATGCTCCCTGTACATCAACGTCATGTACACCCAGAGTACAACGTTTAGGAACATCACTGAACAATTCAGGGAACTGCAAAATCATATTTTTAATATCACCAGCTTTATCAATCCCAAGGTTACTAAGAAAATCGTCCAGAGATTGTAGAGTCACTGAATTTTCTAAGCGCACCTCTATACCTCTAGAGATGTCATGTAGACTGACGTTTTCTTCCTCTGTCCTAGGAAGAATAGATGTAGTAGGTAGAGGACTAGCGTAGTATGTCTTAAGCTGGTTAACATGGTACACATGATTAGATTTCTTTTTCCCAGGCGTACGTACCAAATAATTTACGTCGCTAAGCTTTTTCACTACTTCCAGGGGACCATCATACCTGGCTTGTAGAGCATGACCTGGTACTAATTTCCGAGCCATCACCTTATCTCCTGCTTTAAAAGAACGAGAGACAGCACGCTTGTCATAATGTTGCTTCATTCTAGCTTGGGCTGAAACTAGGTTTTTCGAAGCTAGCTCTCTAGCGGCTGTCAAATGTTGCTGCATTAATGAAGGTGAAGTACTCAATGATGGATTTGATTTTCCTGTCCACACGTCTTTCAACACTGCGAGAGGACCACGCACTTGGTGTCCGAATATTAATTCAAACGGACTAAATCCGAGACTTTCTTGTTCACTTTCTCTCATAGCAAACAGAAGAAAAGGTATACCCTCATCCCAGTCTCTAGAAAAATGTTCACAATAAGCTCTCATCATGGACTTCAGTGTCTGATGAAATCTCTCTAGAGCACCTTGTGACTGTGGATGATAACTGGTTGAAAGTACAGACTTTATTCCTAGGTGGGATAATGCTTCTCGAAAGATCTTAGAAGTGAAATTAGATCCCTGATCTGATTGTATCTCTCGTGGCAATCCAATCTAGGAGAAAAATTTCATCAGCGCTCTCACAATAGCACGAGCATTAATTTTTCTCATAGGAATAGCTTCGGGATAGCGTGTTACAGCGTCCATAATAGTAAATAAGTATTGGTTTCCTAGTTTGGTTCTAGGCAAAGTACCAACACAATCAATAATAAGACGTGAGAATGGTTCACCATCCACGGTGATAGGAATGAGAGGTGCAGGTGGAGGTGTGTGCACTGGCTTGCCTGTCACTTGACACACGTGGCAACGCCGCACATGATCAGCTACTGTTTCCTTCATCTTTGGCCAAATAAAATGTTTTGCCAGTTTACCGGGTGTCTTCTTGACACCCAAATGTCCTCCAATGGGACTATTGTGAGCAAAATCAATGGCTTGTTCACGAAATGTAACTGGTAACACTACGAGATACTTGACTGTGGTGGAAACACTATCAGCTGACAACTTACATGTATTTTTCTCCATCAGTACACCATTACTGTAATAGTAACAATTATCGAGATCCTTTGCTTCACTCTCAGTAACTGCTATATCTCTCAGTCTTTCCAGTGACTGATCAACAAACTGATCCTTGATTAAATCATCATGAGTTAGAAATTTAACGTCAGTTGTGTCCTGACTAGGTTGATGACTGGGTGGAGTCAGTGTTAATGATCCTGGGCGCAGAGCGTCACTAAACAACATATTCAAGCCCAAATCATTGTCATCCACTAACTCAACATGAGACAAGCATGGTTGTTGAATCTTTGACATAGCTCTAGTAATTGTGCTGAGAGGAAATAAAATAGGTTTCTCTCTACAAGCTTCAATGGCATAATTATCATCAGTGTTATTATCAATCACAAGTGGTTCTTTACATATACCAGCATGAAGGATATCGTTCCCTATCAAAAAGTCCACTGACCTGATGGGAAATACACCACTGGATATACCCACTGAAATATAACCAGTATAATAGCTTGTTTCAATGTAAACTTTATGAAGAGGTACTTTTATAACAGCCCCACCATAGGCTTCTAACAATACATCTATCTTGCAATAGGTATCGTCAGTTATGGTCAGTACATCTTTTCTTAATAAGGTGACATAACTGCCAGTGTCTCTGAAAGTATCTCAGTTAATTTCGTTTCTCAACCTGCGGGCTGAGAGGACGCTTTCTGAGCCTGCTCCTGCTTACACCTGGTGGCGAACCGTGTACTACAGTACGCAAGATGGCGGATCGTCAGGGTAGAACGATAAACACGGTCTGTGTTGAATTCATTCGTGGCTCTCTCAGTGGTGCAACGATGCATGTCTTGTTGCCTACCATTATTCGTGACGTCTACGGCATCCCCACTGAGGAATTATATGGTGTGGCTCTCAATGGGATGTCGAGGTTTTTTGTAAAATTCGCAAATGCCGGCTTTTACTCCAAGATTGTGGAAGCTTTTCAAGAGAGGAAAATGGCGGTGAATTCGGCCGTAGAGGTTTGCCTGCATGACGTCTCCACATACGTCACCTGGGTCAAAGTAAGGAACGTGCCTTTCAAGGCGGAGGAGTATGTTATTAGGAAAGTTTTTGGAAGATACGGCACAATACATGCAGCGACCAAGGGAGTGTGGAGGGAGGGCCCATACGAGGGGCTCCCGGAAAGCTCCTGCACCCTCAAGATGACGTTAAAACAGCCGATTCCATCTTACGTTCATCTTGAACACTACAGGACCCAAGTTTTTGTTCACTATGCAGGCCAACGGAAGACATAAGAACATAAGAACATAAGAACGAAGGAACACTGCAGAAGGCCTACTGGCCCATGCGAGGCAGGTCCAAGTCTCCTACCGGCTTAAGCCAATGCACCCAACCTAGTCAGGTCAGGTCACATTGACTTAAGGGAGGAACACGGCAACCGACCTGTTAGCACAAGCTATCAGGTCTAACTCACACCCACCCACATCTACTCATGTATTTATCCAACCTATTTTTAAAGCTACACAACTTTCTGGCCTCTATAACGGTACTTGGGAGTTTGTTCCACTCATCCACAACTCTATTACCAAACCAGTACTTTCCTATATCCTTCCTGAATCTGAATTTTTCCAACTTAAAACCATTGCTGCGAGTCCTGTCTAGGCTAGATATTTTCAGCACACTATTTACATCCCCTTTATTTATTCCTGTCTTCCATTTATACACCTCAATCATATCCCCCCTAATTCTACGTCTTTCTAGAGAGTGCAGTTTCAGGGCCCTTAGTCTATCCTCATAGGGAAGGTTTCTGATACATGGGATCATCTTTGTCATCCTCCTTTGTACATTTTCCAGAGAATTTATATCCATTCTGTAATACGGTGACCAAAACTGTGCAGCATAATCTAAATGAGGCCTAACCAAGGATGTATAGAGTTGAAGAACAACCTGAGGACTCCTATTATTTATGCTTCTTGATATGAAGCCAAGGATTCTATTAGCTTTATTGCGAACACTTATGCACTGTTGTCTTGGTTTCAGATTACTGCTAACCAGAACTCCTAAATCTTTTTCGCAATCCGTAATATTAAGATCTACATTATTTAGTTTATATGTGGCATGGTTATTGTCCTGTCCAACATTTAGAACTTTGCATTTGTCTATATTAAACTGCATCTGCCACTTCTCCGACCACTGCATCAGTCTATTCAAATCTTCCTGGAGTGCTCGAATGTCCTCGTCAGAATGAATTCGACGGCCTATTTTGGTGTCATCGGCAAACTTGCCGATGTCGCTCTTTATGCCCTCATCTATGTCGTTTATGTAGATTGTGAACAGCAGGGGGCCCAACACTGACCCCTGTGGAACACCGCTCGTGACGCTTCCCCACTCTGATTTCTCCCCATTTATGCAAACTCTCTGCTGCCTATTTGTCAACCATGCCTCTATCCAGGAAAAAATTTCTCCTCCTATTCCATGTGCTTTAATTTTCCTCAATAGTCTCTGATGTGGGACCCTGTCAAAAGCCTTACTGAAGTCCATATACACAATATCATATTCATTACCATGATCTACCTCCTCAAATACCTTAGTGAAAAAAGTTAATAAATTCGTAAGGCAGGAACGCCCCTTTGTAAAACCATGCTGAGATTCGTTGATTAATTTATGCTTTTCAAGATGGCTACGAACTGCCTCGGCAATTATTGTTTCCATAAATTTTCCCACTATGGAGGTTAGGCTTATTGGTCTATAGTTCGAAGCTAAGGACCTGTCACCTGTTTTGAAAATAGGTATCACATTTGCCATTTTCCACTTATCTGGCACCATGCCAGTTTGTAGTGATATGTTGAAAAGATTAGCCAAAGGTGTGCTAAGCTCCTCTTTACATTCCTTTAGAACCCTTGCATACAGTTCATCAGGGCCTGGGGATTTGTTAGGTTTTAATTTATCTATTTGCCTAAGGACCATGTCACTTGTGACCCTAATAGTGCACAGTTTATTATCGTCCTGTTCTACATAATTTATCATTACTGGAATATCGCTGGTATCCTCCTGTGTAAAAAATGAGAGGAAGTATGTGTTAAAAATTCTACACATTTCCTTATCACTGTCAGTGAGCTGACCCGAGGAACTTTTGAGTGGGCCTATCTTGTCCCTGATCTTACTTCTGTATACCTGAAAGAATCCTTTTGGGTTAGTCTTCGATTCTTTTGCAACTTTAACCTCATAATCTCTTTTTGCTTTTCTAATTCCCTTTTTTATTTCTCTCTTTAACTGAATATATCGATTTCTTAATTGCCCCCCCCCCTTTTGATTTGCCTATATATGCCTCTCTTTTGACCAATCAGATATTTTAATCTATTGTTCATCCATTTAGGATCATTTTTGTTTGATCTGATTTCCCTATTTGGAACATAATTTGACTGAGCAGCTAGAACTATGCCCTGGAAAGCATCATATCGGCAACCATCACCACCTACCTGACCCTTAGTCAGGTCATTCCAGTTCAGCCCACCTAAGTAATTTTTCAGTCCTATGAAATCAGCCAAGCGAAAGTCAGGGACGGAGACTTGATTGCCATTATTAGGGGAATTCCATGATATATTAAAACTGAGTGATTTGTGATCACTCTCCCCAAGCTCATCATTAACCTCAAGATTATTAATTAGTGTTTCCCTACTGGCAAGAACCAAGTCAAGGAGGTTATTTCCCCTAGTTGGCTCTGTCACAAACTGTTTTAAAAAACAATCCTGGATCGTATCAAGAAAGTCACCCGACTCTAAATTTCCTGTCAAATTGCTCCAGTCAGTCTGTCTATAGTTGAAATCTCCCATTAGCACAACATTTTCGTATGTAGATGCCTTACGAATTTCGTCCCATAGAAGTTTACTGCACTCCCTATCAAGATTTGGGGCCCTGTAAATCACACCCAAAATTAGTTTTTCTCGGCCCTCGAGAAGCTGTAACCAAACAGATTCAGTGGCTGATGCTTCTAATTTAATATCTTGTCTAACACAACAATTTAAATTGTCTCTGACATACATCGCTACTCCACCACCTTTCCTGTTGACCCTGTCAGTGTGGAATAATTTATAGCCTTGTATGTGACATTCAGAGGGCATCTCTCTATCTTTCAGATTGAGCCAGGTCTCTGTTATAGCAATAATATCTATGTTTCCTGCACTTGCAATTAATCTTAGCTCATCTATCTTATTTCTAACACTCCTGCTATTAGTATAGTAAACCTTAAGGGAGCTAGTCCCTTGCTGCCCTCTGCTGTCCCCCTTTGTTTGCTGACCTGTTCTATTGTCTTTATTTATAACTTCATGCTGAATGCCTTTTATACATTTACTGTTTCCAACCCTAGTGTTGCAACCTGCTTGTTCCCCACACACACCCATACCTCTATCTTCCATCAGTTTAAAATCATAGGCATTTCACCAATGGCCTTCTCAATCGAGTCTGCAAGTGCTACCACCCCTGACCCAGAGAGATGTACCCCATCCCTTGCATACATATCATGTTTGCCATAAAAGTTGTTCCAGTTGTCAATGAATGGGATTGCAAGTTCCTTGCAGTATCTGTCTAGCCAGCAATTTACACCAATTGCCCTAGACAACCATTCATTTCCTACTCCCCTTCTAGGCAAGATGCTACATATGATTGGGATCCCTCCCTTAGACTTAATGAAATCTATAGCTGACCTGTACTTATCTAGCAGCTCTTCTCTCCTACCCTTCCCAATATCATTTCCACCAGCACTGAGACAGATAATGGGCTTGTTCCCATTACCTGACATGATATTATCCAGCCTGTTGACAATGTCCCCAACACCAGCTCCAGGGAAGCACACTCTATCTCTCATCTTCTTATTCCTATTACAAAAAGCACGGTCAATATATCTTACCTGAGAGTCACCAACCACAAGAATGCGCTTACCTTCATTAGCAGGGGCAGTAGTACCCTTACCTTCACTGGCCACTGAAGTACATTCATCCTGGAGAACAGAGAAGCGATTTCCTACCTTCAGATCTTCACCCTTAACTTTCCTTATTCTGATGCGCCTCCCATTACTGTGAACAACTCGCCACTTGTAGCAGGTGCTGGGCTGCACCTCACTGCTGGTAGCCGTTGCTACCTCCCCAACTACAGCCTTCTTACAGCGAGAGACAGACTGCACCTCACTGCTAGAAGTCTCATTCCCCACAACTCCAGCCACCTCACACTCTCTCCCAGACCCATTGAGGTGGACCTTCAGCCTCCTAATCTCCTCCTGGAGAAGCAAGACCTCCTCCTTCAACTCTCCAACCTCAGTTTTTAAAACACTGCAGAAGCAAGCCATGCTTTGTAACCGTCCACGCTAATCCCCAAAGCAGCTCAGGGTCTGTGACCTCACGTGACGACTGACCACGAGTTATGAAACTCGTATGACCATATGGCTGCTCAGTGCTCGAGACGCCTGGTTGTATGCATCCGGGAACCTTCTCCTGTGGTTCTACGAACCGAAACCTTTGATCTGGAGACTGGTCCCTCGCCTGAACAAGGACCTAAGCTTTGGAGTGAGGAAGTACAACAAGAGGAGACGCGGTCTATGGCGTGTGCCACCCTGTCGGTGGAGACTACAAACGTGCCCACACCACCTGTGGGGCCTACGGAGCCTGTGGAGTTGTCACAGGAAAGTTTGCTGGAGAACGTGCTAAACGATCTCCTGGATGGGGCAGAGCATAGCCCGGACGTTCCACCGGAGTGTCAAGAAGTGGTGAAGGATGATTCACCAATTATGGGAGACCTGGACGTGACTACAATGACACGGTTGCATGAGGTGGTGGTGGAAGTCCACCAGGAGGCTTCGTCTGGTGAGATGTGTTTGGAAGGTGGTTCCCACAAACGGACGGCAGGAGTGTCGGATATGGACGAGGTACTGACACCGGGACAGCGTCCAGGGAAGAAATTATGGTTGAAAGTGGCTGAGGCGCCTCTTGAAGACGGGGTTGTGGCAAGCGCCCAGTGTATGGGTAGGGCACGAGGGGGTGAGGGGAGCCTTGGGAAGTCAAAGGTCAAAGAAGGTCAGTGTAATGTACGTGTGGGAACGGGAAAGACCCACAAACATAGAGGAAAACCTCCTTTTGTGAATTCAAGTGTGTTAGCATCAATGTAAATGGCCTGCAGGCAGAGTTTAAGTGTGTGTGGATGGAGTGGTTCTTGCGCAGGTACGCTGTAGACGTATGTTTCATACAAGAACACAATTATAAGTTTGGGCGAGAGTTACGGTCAAAAGGCTAGCGAATGTATGTTAGCAGTTCTTTAAAATTAAAGGGTGGGGTAGCTATAGCGGTGAAGGAGTCCAGCCCTTGGCGTGTCTTGAGATGGGAGGAGGAGGGAGGTGGGAGGGTGGTGAGGGTAGATGGGTACTGGGGTGAGGTGAGGGTTTGTTTCATTGGCTTTTACATGCCTGCGGAAAGCAACACTAAAGTTAAAATAGAATTTGTGAGGGAGGCTTTAACGTTTTACACTCGGGGTTTGCCGTTCATTACCGTCATGGGTGGGGATTGGAATTGCTTTATCCGCCATGGCGATGTTGAGCCGAGGGGGGCAGGGTGCGTTTTACCTGTCTTACGGAATCTGCTGGGGGATGCAGGGGTTTATGATGTGGGGCGGGGTGGGTGGGGGGTGGAGCATACGTTCGTTCGCAGGGGCTATGCGGCCCGTCTGGATAGACTTTATGTAACACAAGGAATTAGAGTTGGGCACGTACAGACCTTTGATATGGGGTTTTCAGATCACCGTGCAGTGCTAGCGGACTTGGACTGGGATGGAATGATCAGGGTTTATCCAGGTTATTGGAAACTGAACGTACGGCTAATGGAGGGGGAGGAGGATGGGTCCGCTTTTCAGGACTGGAGGAAGAATCTCTGGGAAACGCGACGGGCAGGTGAATGTTTGTTGGAATGGTGGGAAACGCGTGCCAAACCTGGAATAGCGAGTTATTATAAGAAGCGGGGAAAAGAGGAGGTGAGGTGGAGGTTTGGGCTGCAAAACTATCTGGAGGGGCAGCTAAATGATTACTATGTGGGGGGCGGGAGTAGTAGGTATGACGACATTGAACATCTTCGTAGTCGACTTGCAGAAATTCACAATGAACGTTTTAATGTGGTTCGAGTCAGAGCAGGTATGGAAGAAGTGCTCTGGGGTGACAAACCTTCGGGTTGTGTCTTGCGCAAATTTAGGGTAAGACAACTGGCGACGTCTCTCTTGCAATTGGAAGTATGCAGGGGTTTGGGTGGTTACCTACCGGGTCAAGTACTCCTCACCACGGACAGCATGAGTTTTTATGCTGATCTATGGTTTGAGGAAAAGCTACGGTGGGTAGTAGGGGGGGCCCATGCGGGTGGCCTGGTGGGGAGGGATTTCAGAAAAGTTATTAATGACAGGGATAGAACGGTACTAAAAGGTAGAATTCGAGTGGAGGAGGTAGAGGAGGCGATTTTTAGTATGAGTAAAGGAAAGGCACCAGGTATAGATGGCATTTCGAATGATTTTTATAGGGCGCATTGGGGAAGTATTAAACATTGTTTGGTTGATGTATTAATTTGCATGCTCACGGAGAGGAGGTTAGGTATGTCACAAAGTTCGGGGGTAGTTGTGTTGGTGCCCAAAAAGGGAGGGGGGAGGGGTCTGAGTGCATATAGAGCAATATCTCTTATGTGCTCAGACTATAAAATCATTGCAAAAGTTTTAGGAAACCGAATGAGGAAGGTTATGTGGTCGGTTATTCACGAGGGACAGCTAGGCATACCAGGTAGGAGCATGAGGGATGGACATGTACGTATTAGGGAGTTTTTGGAGGAATGTCAAGGGGGGGTGTCCTCGGGCTTGACTGGCAAAATGCTTATGACTGTGTTGATAGAGATTTATTGAGGCTTATTTTACTGAAGCAGGGTTTTGGAGAGGGGATTGTAAGATGGGTTGATACCTTGTATGTCTCGGCTATGGTACGCGTACAGGTAAACGGTAAATTGGGGCAGCCGGTCCGTATGGAAAGGGGTTTCAGGCAAGGGTGCCCCCTCTCCCAGCTGCTTTTTGCTTGTATGCAAAACCCCTTTTATGAGCTGGTGGATGGTGGTTTGAGGCGTGGAACGCTGAGCAGTGACCATGCAGCGCGTGTAGTCAGGTATGTAGATGATACCACGATTTTGTTAAAAGGGGAGGAGGATTTGCAGATCGTGGGATGGATTGTTGAGTGTTTTTGGGGCAGAGTCTGGCATGTGCGTCAATAAGGCAAAATCGAAATTATTGGAGATGGGTACATGGGTGGGGGGGAGGTTGGGCGACAGGTATGGGTGGTCAGTCGTGGTGCAACTTAGAATATGTGGTATCGTGTACATGGCAGATGAGAGGGAGGGCCGATGGGTAAACTCTGAATTGGTGGTTAACAAGGCTTTAGATCGACTTCGGGGGTTAAGAGCTGGGGATGTCTCGTTGCAACAGAGGACAGTAGTGGTTAATACACTTGTTTATAGTAAGGTATGGGGTGTGGCTGAGGTGTACCCTTTAAGAGATATGGATATTCAGGAACTGCAGAGAAGGGTCTTACGTTATGTTTGGGGTTTCGGGAGAGCTTGGTTAAGTCGGGAGGTTGTCATGACCCATGTTCGTCGTGGGGGTTTAGGTCTATTGGCTTTGGGGCCACGGGTGAAGGCCCTCTATGTAAAGCAGTGGTTCCTCAGGGCGGGCGGTGAGAAGGGCATCCGGGTGGGTCGGGTAATGATCGAAATACATAAATGGTGGAGCGGCAGGGGATTAATCGAGTGGGAGGACATGCTGCGTTTGTTGTTAAAGTTGAGAAATGCGCAACGGATCCGGGTGGGGCAAATGGTCAGCATATGTTGTCGTGGGGAAATTGTACAGGGATTGTCTGTTTTTCCGCTGTATAATTGGGGGGAAATATGGGAAGGATTTTGTAAACTTAAGTTGGCACCAAGGGTTTGTGAATTGGTGTACAGATTTGTCATGGGGATTTTAGCATCAAAATCGGTCTTAAATAGGATGGGTTTGGTAAGGGAGGCGGATTGCTTGTGTTGCGGTCTCGAAGAAACAGCTTTTCATGCTGTCTACTTTTGTGATACCTTGGACAAAGTTCGTTTGTGGTTGGGGCGGGTTTTAGATTTTCTTAGTGGGGGAAGTATTTCAACCTTACGGGCCTTAACATTGGACGTTAGCAGTGTATCAAGTGAGGTACGAAGAGCAATAATGTACGTGGTGGCTGATTCCCTCTATATCTCGTGGGGTATGCGGGAAACCGGGGGATCAGTTAGGATCAGGGGAATTGCGGCAGGTATCTACAGAACGTATTGCAGAAATAAACTCATATATGGTAGAAGTTGGGATAATAGTTTTCCTTCAAAGTATCGAAGTCTTACTGTTCAAAGGTTGCTGCAACTGGGGGTGGGGTAAGGCAACGGGGGCTGAACTCCCCCCGTGGTAGCACCAAACGGTATGTTCGGGACTCCAGGGTAGAGGTCGGGTTTTAGGGAGTGACGTGTATGTATTATGAATGGTACCGTGTGTCTGTGTGTGTATGGTTGTGGCGTTGTGTGGCACTGAGATCTTGGATTAATCCTAAAATGGTCATGCATCTTGATACAGATAAAAAGCAATATTTCAGTATATGTTCCAGCCTCTAGCAAGACTGAACTGGTTCCCGACTATGGCCGGGGCTTGGTGAAGTATGTTGGGTCTTTCCTGGGATTCCCATTAGGTTTAGTTTAGTCATTTGTACGCGGATATCACGCTGATATCACCGCTAAAAGTACAACGTTATACTGGCCTTTAAGGGGAATGTTCGTAAGCAGACCTTTTGGTGATGATTGTAAACTTTTGTTGAAGGGCAAAAAGTTTCATTTGCCTAAGATGTTTTGTATATGTAGTAGCGGTCACCGCTGTGAGGAGGGGGGTTGAGATGTATAATGTCCTATATTGTAATCTTTGGACATCCAAGTTTCTTGGGCAGCAGCTTTTGTGGGATATGTTGTTCTGTCACCCAGTGATATCACATGTGTTTTTTTTTATCATTTATGGTGCATATAGTCAGATGATGTTTAATTAAGCACCTTTACTAATATCACTGTATACAAGTAAGGTATATTTTTTGTGGGTTTATAATTAGTTTGAGAAACTAAATATGGGGTTGGTCGGGGTATTAGGTGTCTTAGTGTTTCCTCATATGTAATCATACATGTTAGATCTGTAAAAGTCTTATGTTAATTACTAAAGGCTTTTTGCATATTTTGATTCCTTTTTCAATATATGCAAAACCAAAAATAAAGAACACCATGTTCCAATTTCAAGAGTCATGTAGGTTTCTGATAGTTATTTTATATAACCATAGTACCATTGAGTGTACAATGTATTAGTTTACATGATATTTTTTTTTGTATATAAAATTTTATATAATCGTAGTACCATGGTGTGTGCAATGCATTAGTTTAGGTGAAATTGCTTTTGTATATAAAATTTCATATACAATATGAATAAGACTGTCAGGTTTTGGCTATACAGTTATTTTGTGGTTAAGATATGTTCTGGTAGTCCTCTGTTTAGTTATATGTTGTCTTCTTATATAAAGTTTTCGTGTTTTTTGTTTTAAATCATTTATGTATACCATCCATGTATACTGTGTTTTTTAAATAAAATATAAAAAAAATCTCAGTTAGATGTGATTCGTCAAATCCTACTTTACCTCTCGAAAAGTAAGGACTCATCGCTGAACGAATCTTTTTGTCAGATACACTCTCTGACGCTAGTCATCTATCCTGAGTAATATTATCTAAAACAGTAGGATCAGAGGTATTACTAGAATTTTGGTGCCTTTGTTGCTCGGAAGAGGATACGGCTTGAGTGGGGGCGCCAGCCGTACGACTGCTTCTCGTATTTCTTTCTAACTTATAGCAATACTCTCTAGCATGTACTTTTCTGTTACAATAGGTACATTTAACTTTCTTCTTCTCGATATCAGATTTCTGTCTAGCCACAGAGACAGATTCAGGATTGTGAGGTACATCAGGCCGGCAATGAGCAGCTGTTTTAGGTTGCCAACTTCCAGGACAATTTTTAGTTACCTTGTTTCTCTGTGTTTTAGTACGTACAAGTTTGTGAGAAATCTCGTAATTGTCTGCAAATGCTGCAGTTTCCAGAATATCCGAGGTAGTATGATCGATCAGATATTCTTGTATATCAGCAGACATTTAAACTCTTCATGTAGTAACAACTGAACAAGGCTGTCGTAGTTGTTACACTTGGCAGACCTACACCACCTCTCAAATGCAACTTTTTTCTCACGAGCAAACTCCACACAAGTTTGATCTTGTCGTCGTTGTAACGTACGAAATGCACGTTGATAACTTACAGACAACAAGTTATATGTCTCTAGAATAGTTTGCTTGACAGTGTCATAACTAATGTACTTGGCAAATGGTAAAGCAGCAGTACAAGTTTGAGCTCTTCCTGTCAAAGCTGTGTGCAACAAGGTAGCCCAGTGCTTACGTGGCCAGTTCATAGCACATGTCTGGTTCTCAAACACATCAAAATAGGTGTCTAAGTCACTCTCAAAAAACTTAGGAACCATTGATGCAGCTTTCTGCACATTAAATGGGTCCTGTGATCTATCAGTCTGTTGTCTTCCAAGACGAACATTTTCTCTTTGGAAATCTTCTTCGTTCAATTTCCTCTGAGCCTCTATTTGTGCAGTCTGTAACATAATGAGGCGTTCAAACCTCTCAAACTGTTCCTGAGAGATAGGACCAGTGGGTAATGGAGGAGTAAGGAAATTAACGTCTTTCTGGACTGTCCTTAGGTCGGAAACTTCGTCCAGCAGTCCCTAGAGTGTCTAGATCTGGTCTAGGATAAGTAGATACAGGTGTAGCATGCACAGTACTAGTATTAGGCTGTGTCATACTGCCAGCTATACTCTGTACTATTGTGTCAGTGAGGCGGGAAGGTGTGAGCGGAGGTTCACTAGGCTCAGACACTTCTGCCATAGTTGCTCTTTCTTCTACGTCATCAAATAGAGTCATACTTCCTAATTGTGACACTAGGCTTTCTGAATCTGAATCATAATCAGACATCTTTGTATGAGCAGGAAACAATATATCTTTAATTAACGCTCTGACAGTTTCTGCGGTGTAATTCCTGTTATACATCACACAGAGATATTTGGCTACTTGCCAACACGTCTGAAGTTTTAATGTACTTAACTCAGACAAAGTCAGAGTATCAATTAATTGTTTCACTTTGGCATACATCACGAAAATAAGTGTACTACAAGAGATTGATTATGGGAAACTATAATCCTAATAGGAATTTTAGTGTTGGTTGTCTTAGAGCTAGAACTCATAAACAGTATTTCCATCTCCTTGGATCAAGAGACTCAGTCAGGTACATACATCCACCTGGTATGTTGTACAAGACTAAACTCAAAGTCTTCAGATTAAGAAAGTAAAAGTGTTTGACTATAGAGTTACTAGTATGTCAAACTGGACAATTTCTCCAACACCTTGGATCAAGAGCCTCCCGGACAGGCCCCCATTTGTTACAAAAAATGCGATTCTAAAAGCTTAGAGATCTCCAGTGAATACTAGAAAGGACTGCCCTTCTAGCATCCAGCCTGTTACTGGGTTTTCATAACAAGTAGTCAGTATCCTTGTCCAATTATCTATTAGAATTCAGTATGATTCAATAGAGCTTCAGGATTACAACTGGTAGGCTACTAACTAGAGAAATTAAAATTTAATAAATTTATTAAGTCTACAGGTATATTATCAAATTAAATTAAATTAAATTAATCACAGTAATCAAAATAATATCACTTCTCTCGAGTACAATATTATTGTGCTGAAAGCACATATCACATTTATAATTCTTAAGTACCGTCTGGTACATTAACATTTAATAAGATATTACAAATATGTACAAGTAAGTGTGTATGTATGTGTGTAAGTGCTCTAAGTAGTTCACTATGTCTCACGACTCGACTAGACTTAAACAAGTGACTGACAAAGTCCTCAAATAAACTAACTTCTTGACCAACTGGCAATCAGAACAGTCTGCTTGAACAATAAAAGGAATGCTAAGCCCAATAGCAATATAACAAGCAACTGCGACACAGAATCAGGAACAAGGAGATAATATAATGACACTAAGTAGGGACCTGGAGGTTACTTGGAGGTTATTCCGGGGATCAACGCCCCCGCGGCCCGGTCCACGACCAGGCCTCCCCATCAGCAGATCCTCCACAAAAGTCACCAAACTCCCATACTACTGAATCTAAGTTCAGCATAAGAAAATCCCCGACTGTGACAATACACAGATACCAGTACCAGTTGGGTCAGAAGCTACAGCTCAGGACCTGAGTTGCTCAGAGTGTCTATGCGACACACAACCTCAGTACAACGTCGAAAAACACTAAGTCTATACAATGTTCTGTGAACAGAGTTCTACAGAACAAACAAGAATAATGAGACAGACAATCTGTCCAACCACCAAGAGAGTCTAGACCAGACTGAATACTTCAGGCGAGGTGAGGACACCCCCCTCGATCACGTGATAGCTCCATGGACAGCTGCAGCTCGGAAACAGAAGCCGGCAGTCTAACAAGCCACAAGCGATAATTACAGTAGTTAGACAATCAAGACTTGAACTGAGCACATAATATGTAACATCCTACCTAACAACATAACTATGTCAAATAATATTATAAAGCAATATATTCACGATTTAGCTGCTATCGCAAATATAAGCAGTACAAAATTATATGAAAAGATAATAATTATATATATACATAATAATAATTGCAACCCATTCAGGGGTTGCAACACAGAGAAGTGTGATCAGCTTGTTCAGTGATAAGATTGTGAACAATAAAGACAAATTTTGTGGAACATAGTGTACCAGTGTGCGTATTCCTAGACTATGGAAGACGTGGACATCCAAGGACACTTCAGCTTCTATCAAGTCACCAATACCTGTCGCGGGTGTGAAGAACACCATAGCTAACGCTACAAGAGCAAGGTATGTTGCAAATTTCTTGTAGTACGGGGGAGTCGCAAGGAGTTTGTAATCAACCTATAGTCGGCAGTGAGGTGCGGACTTTTGAGTCCACACAAGTATGTAATTTTGTCAGCAATCAGTGAACGAAATATGCTGACATAACACTTCCTAGGAGTAATTTATAATCTTACAAATTATAACTCATTTCAGCCCGTTGAGGAATGACCTCGACAGCTTCTCAAGACCTCGTCTGCAGGGGCAGCTGTGCAGGCGATGAGCTGTCTTTCTAAGTTAAGTTTTCCCTATATTTATTGTATAAGCTTAGCTAGTAATCCCATTTCTCAACAGTTCCAAATTAAAAGGAAGTAAAATATAAGGGCAATGATCTTGCAGAAATGAGATGTTTGTTTCTCTACTCAAGCTCTCAACAGGGAAGATCGAGAAGGAAGCAACCATGAACGTAATTGGAGTTTGGAGTAGAGGCTGAGAAACATAACCGATCTCCTTAGTTTATCAAAAACAAGCTCATGGCTGAATAAAAGCACAGGGGAGTTTGCCTATCGGCTGCCCCAGAAAATCCGGAAAAAATTTAAAGTTTTGGAATACAGAATTGTTGCAACACCGGTGTTATGTGACGTAGAGGTAGATGAGTGAGTATAAATTAACTTCATCTCCCAGAGATTCACACTGTGACTCCACCAGAGCTAATGCTCAGAGTTAAAATCGCCTAATGAAAGAAATAGTTGAAATTCAAGTATTAGTTTAAGACAAGAAATACACCACTGAGAAAATGAAACGATTATTATGATAATTTTTTAAAGGGATGTATCTGTAAGCCAGTGAAAAGTATTGGTCAGATGACCATAAGCTCCAGTACCCGCGTCTGGAAAGACTTGTCCTATTTCCTAACAAACCTTTCTTAACCAAAGCATGAAGGAGAGAGATACAAGGAGTCGAACATTGTTGAGAAATGGTTTACCAGCTAAGTTTAAAGATAGGGAAAACTTAGCTTAGAAAGACAGCTCATTGCCTGCAAAACCGCCCCTGCAGACGAGGTCTTGATAAGATAAGAGAGATAAGATAAGATTTCGTTCGGATTTTTAACCCCGGAGGGTTAGCCACCCAGGATAACCCAAGAAAGTCAGTGCGTCATCGAGGACTGTCTAACTTATTTCCATTGGGGTCCTTAATCTTGTCCCCCAGGATGCGACCCACACCAGTCGACTAACACCCAGGTACCTATTTGCTGCTAGGTGAACAGGACAACAGGTGTAAGGAAACGTGTCGAATGTTTCCACCCGCCGGGAATCGAACCCGGGCCCTCCGTGTGTGAAGCGGGAGATTTAGCCACCAGGCCACCGGTATCATCCAATTCACAACGGGATGTAAAAGATTATATTATGTTATGTATGATAAATTACCCACAGGGGGTGTTATGTCAGCATATTTCATTCACTGATGGCTGACGTACATACTTGTGTTGACTCAGAAGTCCGCACCTCACTGCCGACTATAGGTCGGTTACAAACTCCTTGCGACACAAGAACTGTGCAGTCGCCCGCCCTACAAGAAATCTGTAGCCTACCTTGCTCTTGAAGCATGAACTATGGTGTTCTTCACACCCTCGACAGGTATCGGTGACTTGATAGAAGCTGAAGTGTCCTTGGATGTCCATGTCATCCATAGTCTAGGAATATGCACACTGGTACACTATGTTCCACAAGATTTGTCTTTATTGTTCCCAATCTTATCAGTGAAGAAGCTGATCACACTTCTCTGTAAGTGTTTATTGTGTTTTGTGAGACACTTTGTTCACACTAATGCACGGATCAGTGTTCTTTGTTGGTTATCCTGGCATCAGTGTAACTCTCAGTAGAGTCAAAAGTAATCTGACCTCACAGCGCCCAACGCCGCTCCATGCCCCTCAACATAAAGAAAAAGCTGACCTAGTACTTTTTGCTTCCTTGCCACTTCTTCCATGAAGCAAAGCAAAATGTTTGATTCTTGCTGTCTTAAGCATAGACAACAATGTACACTATCTTTACCATGGTAATACAGTGGGTGCAGGATTTTCCTTAATTGTCCTGCTAAGGTAAGAGATGGACTGTCTTTTATTAAACTACACTTTGCAAGGAGCGTTGGTTGCTTGGCTATGTCTCATACTCATACTGCATCTGGGATCAATTACTTGCTGTAGAAGTAAACAAGATGCTTGCCCCTTCTGAGAGGGCTGGACCCCTCAGGGTTGAAAGGGGCTGAAAGGGGCTGAAGGGGGCTGATACCCCCTTATGGAGAAAATTTCTCCACACTGGGGGACAGTGGAGGTTCGCTGCAGGTGAACTATTCATCACTTAACATTAACTGATTTTCTCATTCGCCACCACTGCTGCTTGTCTTTTCTGAACAGCTTTAGTCTGTGTGGTTTCTGGTGAATCACTAATTTTATTTTCAACACTGTGTAATTCTTACGGCATTAGTTTATTTATTGCCCGCTTATTCACTACACCTTGACTTAAAACATCAACTGTCCTGATGATTCCATTTGCATCAGGATATTTTTATTTTTATTATCACACTGGCCGATTCCCACCAAGGCAGGGTGGCCCGAAAAAGAAAAACTTTCACCATCATTCACTCCATCACTGTCTTGCCAGAAGGGTGCTTTACACTACAGTTTTTAAACTGCAACATTAACACCCCTCCTTCAGAGTGCAGGCACTGTACTTCCCATCTCCAGGACTCAAGTCCGGCCTGCCGGTTTCCCTGAATCCCTTCATAAATGTTACTTTGCTCACACTCCAACAGCACGTCAAGTATTAAAAACCATTTGTCTCCATTCACTCCTATCAAACACGCTCACGCATGCCTGCTGGAAGTCCAAGCCCCTCGCACACAAAACCTCCTTTACCCCCTCCCTCCAACCCTTCCTAGGCCGACCCCTACCCCGCCTTCCTTCCACTACAGACTGATACACTCTTGAAGTCATTCTGTTTCGCTCCATTCTCTCTACATGTCCGAACCACCTCAACAACCCTTCCTCAGCCCTCTGGACAACAGTTTTGGTAATCCCGCACCTCCTCCTAACTTCCAAACTACGAATTCTCTGCATTATATTCACACCACACATTGCCCTCAGACATGACATCTCCACTGCCTCCAGCCTTCTCCTCGCTGCAACATTCATCACCCACGCTTCACACCCATATAAGAGCGTTGGTAAAACTATACTCTCATACATTCCCCTCTTTGCCTCCAAGGACAAAGTTCTTTGTCTCCACAGACTCCTAAGTGCACCACTCACTCTTTTTCCCTCATCAATTCTATGATTCACCTCATCTTTCATAGACCCATCCGCTGACACGTCCACTCCCAAATATCTGAATACGTTCACCTCCTCCATACTCTCTCCCTCCAATCTGATATTCAATCTTTCATCACCTAATCTTTTTGTTATCCTCATAACCTTACTCTTTCCTGTATTCACCTTTAATTTTCTTCTTTTGCACACCCTACCAAATTCATCCACCAATCTCTGCAACTTCTCTTCAGAATCTCCCAAGAGCACAGTGTCATCAGCAAAGAGCAGCTGTGACAACTCCCACTTTGTGTGTGATTCTTTATCTTTTAACTCCACGCCTCTTGCCAAGACCCTCGCATTTACTTCTCTTACAACCCCATCTATAAATATATTAAACAACCACGGTGACATCACACATCCTTGTCTAAGGCCTACTTTTACTGGGAAAAAATTTCCCTCTTTCCTACATACTCTAACTTGAGCCTCACTATCCTCGTAAAAACTCTTCACTGCTTTCAGTAACCTACCTCCTACACCATACACTTGCAACATCTGCCACATTGCCCCCCTATCCACCCTGTCATACGCCTTTTCCAAATCCATAAATGCCACAAAGACCTCTTTAGCCTTATCTAAATACTGTTCACTTATATGTTTCACTGTAAACACCTGGTCCACACACCCCCTACCTTTCCTAAAGCCTCCTTGTTCATCTGCTATCCTATTCTCCGTCTTACTCTTAATTCTTTCAATTATAACTCTACCATACACTTTACCAGGTACACTCAACAGACTTATCCCCCTATAATTTTTGCACTCTCTTTTATCCCCTTTGCCTTTATACAAAGGAACTATGCATGCTCTCTGCCAATCCCTAGGTACCTTACCCTCTTCCATACATTTATTAAATAATTGCACCAACCACTCCAAAACTATATCCCCACCTGCTTTTAACATTTCTATCTTTATCCCATCAATCCCGGCTGCCTTACCCCCTTTCATTTTACCTACTGCCTCACGAACTTCCCCCACACTCACAACTGGCTCTTCCTCACTCCTACAAGATGTTATTCCTCCTTGCCCTATACACGAAATCACAGCTTCCCTATCTTCATCAACATTTAACAATTCCTCAAAATATTCCTTCCATCTTCCCAATACCTCTAACTCTCCATTTAATAACTCTCCTCTCCTATTTTTAACTGACAAATCCATTTGTTCTCTAGGCTTTCTTAACTTGTTAATCTCACTCCAAAACTTTTTCTTATTTTCAACAAAATTTGTTGATAACATCTCACCCACTCTCTCATTTGCTCTCTTTTTACATTGCTTCACCACTCTCTTAACTTCTCTCTTTTTCTCCATATACTCTTCCCTCCTTGCATCACTTCTACTTTGTAAAAACTTCTCATATGCTAACTTTTTCTCCCTTACTACTCTCTTTACATCATCATTCCACCAATCGCTCCTCTTCCCTCCTGCACCCACTTTCCTGTAACCACAAACTTCTGCTGAACACTCTAACACTACATTTTTAAACCTACCCCATACCTCTTCGACCCCATTGCCTATGCTCTCATTAGCCCATCTATCCTCCAATAGCTGTTTATATCTTACCCTAACTGCCTTCTCTTTTAGTTTATAAACCTTCACCTCTCTCTTCCCTGATGCTTCTATTCTCCTTGTATCCCATCTACCTTTTACTCTCAGTATAGCTACAACTAGAAAGTGATCTGATATATCTGTGGCCCCTCTATAAACATGTACATCCTGAAGTCTACTCAACAGTCTTTTATCTACCAATACATAATCCAACAAACTACTGTCATTTCGCCCTACATCATATCGTGTATACTTATTTATCCTCTTTTTCTTAAAATATGTATTACCTATAACTAAACCCCTTTCTATACAAAGTTCAATCAAAGGGCTCCCATTATCATTTACACCTGGCACCCCAAACTTACCTACCACACCCTCTCTAAAAGTTTCTCCTACTTTAGCATTCAAGTCCCCTACCACAATTACTCTCTCACTTGGTTCAAAGGCTCCTATACATTCACTTAACATCTCCCAAAATCTCTCTCTCTCCTCTGCATTCCTCTCTTCTCCAGGTGCATACACGCTTATTATGACCCACTTCTCGCATCCAACCTTTACTTTAATCCACATAATTCTTGAATTTACACATTCATATTCTCTTTTCTCCTTCCATAACTGATCATTTAACATTACTGCTACCCCTTCCTTTGCTCTAACTCTCTCAGATACTCCAGATTTAATCCCATTTATTTCCCCCCACTGAAACTCTCCTACCCCCTTCAGCTTTGTTTCGCTTAGGGCCAGGACATCCAACTTCTTTTCATTCATAACATCAGCAATCATCTGTTTCTTGTCATCCGCACTACATCCACGCACATTTAAGCAACCCAGTTTTATAAAGTTTTTCTTCTTCTCTTTTTTAGTAATTGTATACAGGAGAAGGGGTTACTAGCCCATTGCTCCCGGCATTTTAGTCGCCTCATACGACACGCATGGCTTACGGAGGAAAGATTCTTTTCCACTTCCCCATGGACAATAGAAGAAATAAAAAAGAACAAGAGCTATTTAGAAAAAAGAGAAAAACCTAGATGTATGTATATATACATATGCATGTGCGTGTCTGTGAAGTGTGACCAAAGTGTAAGTAGGAGTAGCAAGATATCCCTGTTATCTTAGCGTGTTTATGAGACAGAAAAAGAAACCAGCAATCCTACCATCATGCAAAACAGTTACAGGTTTTTGTTTCACAGTCATCTGGCAGGACGGTAGTACTTCCCTGGGTGGTTGCTGTCTACCAATTTATCCAAGTGGCCATTGGGACCTTGGACCATCGTTGTCAATAGTCACTATGTCACCAGGTCTTAAGGACTTATGATTTTCAGGAACACCAGCTCCATAGAAGTGTTCTCTCAATGAGGTGAGATAGTCTTCTCGCCAAATTTTCTCCCAACGTTCAATCACTTTATTAAGGTGTTTGAATTTACGTCTGAGTTGCTCAGGTTCGAAATAAGTAGGATCCTCTATGATTTCTTTATCATTCATGGGAGGAACGGGCTCGAGCCTTCTGCCAAGGAGTAAATGAGATGGACTTAACACTTCTAAATTGTCCAGATCATCGGTAACATAAGTTAGAGGTCTGTTGTTGACTCTATTTTCTGTTTCAATCACAACTGTACAGAATTCTTCTAAGTCGATTCTCTGACTATGAAGAGTCTTCCTTAAACAACGTTTTACAATGCCGATCATTCTTTCATAAAATTCGCTTGCCATGGAGATTTAGGAGGAATGTATCTCCAACGACAACTGCGTTGATTCAGCATCTGTTGTACTTCTGGCTGATCAAAGATCTTGCTTATATAAGCAGCACCAGCAACAAAGTTCGTTGCATTGTTTGAAATCATCAGTCTGGGACATGCCCTTCTGGCTGCAAACCTTCTGAATAATTTGATAAAGGTTTCAGCTCACATGTCAGTGGCTACTTCTAGATGTACTGCTCTAGTTGTAGCACACGTGAACAAACAGATGTACACCTTGATGGGAACTTTGTCAACTGTTTTGGTTAAAATTACTGGTCCAGTGTAATCTACACCTGTCACCTCAAATGGAGTGACATGACAAACTCTTTCAGAGGGATATGGAGGTGGACCTGGATACTGACATACTCACATATCGTAGTGACGACAAGTAATACAGTACTTTATTTGTTTTTTCACACTTTGTCTACCTTGAGGTATCCAGTAGGATTGTCGTATATGACAAAGTGTGTCAGCTACCCCACCATGTAACACGTTACTGTGGGTGTTTTGAACAATCAGTTTTGTTAGCCAATGATTCTTGGGGATCAATATTGGATGTATGGCTTCTTTAGGTAGTGAAGAATTACGAATTCTTCCTCGACATCTTATAATCTTTTCCGAGTCGAGATAAAGTCCTAAAGAATTAATCATAACAGGCTTCCTTGGGGATTTATCTTGTGTTTCTAGAAATTTATATTCTGGAGAAAAAAACATCTTTCTGTATTAGTTTCACCCAGTATTTAATGGGCTTAAGACATTCATAATCATGTTTTATTCCTTTAATAAATTTAAAGACAAGAGCTGTAACTCTTAAGAGTTTACCTAAAGATGAGTATTTAGATCCATCAATAACTATTTCTGTTGTGTCTGCAGTGTTTATACAACTTGTTTCTGCTGTGTTCAAGGAAACTGTTTCTTCTGGCATAATGTGAGCTTTTTGCTGAGGCCAGTTATTTTCATTAGAGAGCCAGTTCGGTCCATGGAGCCATAATTTATTATCCACAAATTTCTTGAGCCGGACACCACGTGACAACATGTCGGCTGGATTCTCTTGGGTAGAGACGTGGAGAAAGAGATAATCTCTCTGCATCTCTTTTATTTCTGCTACTCTGTTCTGTACATAGACCAACTTACTCTTATTATTTCTTAACCACTGGAGAACTGCCTCATTATCACTCCAGATCACGGTTTTTTTAATAGTGAGATGATCAAGTACTTTGTTGAGTTAGACAGCTAATTTTGTACCTACATAGAGTGCTGTCAGTTCCAATTGTGGTACTGTTCTGACCTTCAAGGGTGTTACCCTGGCCTTTGAAGTAATTAGTGTACTTCCTTCAGCATTACTCATGTAAGCTACAGCGCCATAACCTCTGGTTGACGCAGCACAGAACACATGTAATGAATACTTGTTTCCCTCTTGACCTATTTGTCTGGGAAATTTAATTTTATGAAGTTGTTTAAACTCCCTGGATATTTCATCCCATGCTTGACTCATTTCTAGAGGCAAGTTCTCATCCCATCCAATTTTGAGTTTCCATGCATCTTGCATAAGTATTTTACCTTTTATGGTAATTGGTGAGACGAGTCCTAGAGGATCAAAACATTGTGATACCTCTGACAGTAAACTACGTTTGGTGAGTGTATTGCATGATTTATTGTTTATCCTTTTGAGACTCAAAGTATCTTCCTGTGTGTTCCAATTAAGTCTCAGCATATTGTTGCAATCAGGAATTTCAGTTTCAGGGAAATCTTCTTTGATAAGTTCCCTTAATTGCTTTGAATTAGTATTCCACATCCTTAGAGGCATGTTTGCTTCTTTCATCTCCTTGTTAGCTTCTCTGTATAAGGATTTCAAATCCTCCTCTTTATTCACAGTACCTTGAAGATTGTCCACATAGAAACTTTTCTTTAAGATTTCTTTGAAGGGACTTTCAGATTTCTTCAAATGTGTATTTACAGTAGCTTCTAATAAGAATGGAGAGGATGTTGCACCAAATAATACTGATTTGAAACGATAAATTTTCACAGGACTTTGAGGATCATGTGGATTTTCAGGCCACAAGAATCGAGTATAATCTCTATCTATTTCTAGTAGTCCTACTCTTATGAAAGCTTTGGAAATATCAGCCGTGTAGGCATATGGGTTTGTGCCAAATTTCATAAGCACGTCTACAAGCTTCTCAGTTAGTGAGGGTCCGGTCATCAGACAGTCATTAAGACTTGCTACATCTTTATTTGCACGTGAGCTGCAATTATATACAACACGTAGTGGAGTGGTTTCAGAATCTTTTCTGGCTCCATGGTGCGGGAGATAATGAGCTTCTGTCTTCAACTTGTCGTCGACTACTTCCTCAATGAATTTATTGTCCAACTGTTCTTGTATGATATTATCATAGACAATCAGTAGCTCTGGATTCTTCGTGAGCTCATGTATTTGTGCTTTCATTTGTCCGAAAGCCATGCGATAATTGCTAGGCAGATGTGGTGGATTTAATTTCCATGGTAACCTAACCCAATACTGTCCATCTTTATATTTGACAGTGTCCAAATATTGGCTATAAGTCTGAGACTCTTGTGGTCTAGGTATATTTACATCAATACCTATCGCATCTAAACCCCACAACTTATCAACTGGTTCATTCATTTCTTCCAGTAATGATAATTTTTGCTTTGGTACATGATCAGCTGTTATTCTTGTAGCTAGTACATTTTCCACTGAATCAATATCAGCTTCTTTCCCACTTTGAGAGGGAATGGGACCACATATCTTGTGGCCTCCTGCTGTTTTCAGCAAGTGAACATCATATTTACTTACTATATTTTCCAGAAAACAGTGATAATAATCACTTCCAATGATTAAATAAATTGGACTAATTGTGTCCGTCTGTATGTCAGGACAGGCTAACTTGACCTTAGTTGCTTTCAGTGCTGCAACTGTTTCTTTTAATCCCTGGATCTGCACAGACTTAGGCAAATCATCTACTACCACAGCTTCTACTGTCTTTTTCCTGTTTCCTAGACCAACAGTGATTCTGGCTAGGTCATATATCTGTTTACCAGAATTGTGGAAAAAACCAGCTATATCTAACTGTACTTTGGCATAGGGTTGTTTATTCAGTTTCTGCAACACTGTTCTTCTTATGAAGGACCTTTATGAGCCTTGATCAAATAATGTTAGCACATTGGTTTTGTGTAATTTATTAGATAACTCAACTCGAGCTATCGGGAGAGCTGTTGCTTTAAACTTATCTCTCACATTTAATGCTGTTGCTTGTTGACTTACTGATTCTGTGGAAGTCTTCTACTGTTCAGTAAAAGTATTTGGGCATAATGCTGTATGATGCATACCCTTGCATTTAAAACACTTCTTCAGTGAGCATTTTCCTCCCTTGTGTTCACCTAAACACTTGATGCACCTTTTCAGCAGATGAACACGTTGTTTACGTGCCTCCATTGTTGTGTATTGACTACAATACTGTGCCCAATGTGTTCCGTCACAAAGTACACATTTTGGAGTACGTTTATGTGTGACAGTTTGTTTATTGTCTGTTGTATTCACAGCTTGATAAATGCCTATATGGGATTTCCCATTCTGTGGTTTAGTGGGAGTAGGTATACTCTTTTTATACTGAGTTGAAGGTTTGTTATCCACAAGATTTGTGGATTTTTCATCTTGTCTCGTTGCTTGCATGCATGAAACTATTGTTTGTAAACCATTGCTAATTTCTTCACAAGTGAAATAGCGTTTATTGAACATAATATTTAATCGTTCAGTAGTTTGTGGTGACAACTTATCTTGTACAATACCACTGATAAGCCAATCACATTGTCTTAGGTCATATTTAGTACCTAGAGATCTGAGACTATTGTCTAATGTGATTCTAAATGCCTGTAAATCTGAAAAACAATGTTTGGGTGGCTTCAAGCTTGATATTAAGACTGCATGTTTAACCCTGGCCTTGTCAGCATCAAAATAATTGTCTGCTAAGACACGTAAGGCCATATGATAATTGCCTTTAACCACCGGAAATAACTTAATCAGTTCACAGGTTTCTCCATTCACAAGAAATTTAAGATAATTGAACTTAGTAATCTCATCTATGTCAGTTTGTGAATTTACTATCGATTGAAAACTACTAATGAATTCTTCATAATTATGACCTTGGAAAATAGGTAATGACAAGGTAGGTAAGCTTGGTAATGGGACACTTATTGTTGTTACAGGTGTAACAGGTGTTTGACCATTAGTTACAGTAGGTCTCTGTGACAGAGTTTTGCGGCAGATAGCCTGTACTCCTGTCCACCTTAATTGTTGATTACTAAAAGTATCCAAAACATTTTTAATTTCATCCTCAGATAGATCTGATTCAAGAAATTCCTTTTCATAATGTGTATAGTCTGAATTATTTCCAGACATTGTGTAAGTAATTCAAATTTGACCTCAAGATCATCAAAATCTATGTTTGTATCTTGAGTTAATCATATACAGACTGAAATTAGATTTTCTAATTGTGTAATCTTAGTCTGTAAAGACTGAAACTGAGCTTTCAAACAAGCCATTTTAATAGTATACTGAAAATTCTAGCACCCCACTTTGGGTGTTTAAAAAACACTGTACTGCTATAAACAGCTGAGTTTTTGAACATTAAAATGGTATAAAATACCGACAGGTTGTTAGGTAAGACACATATGCAACAGTTGGGTATCTTTATTATGAAACGTTTCGCCTACACAGTAGGCTTCTTCAGTCGAGTACAGAAAAGTTGATAGAAGCAGAAGATACTTGAAGACGATGTAATCAGTCCATCACCCTTAAAGTTTTGAGGTGGTCAGTCCCTCAGTCTGGAGAAGAGCATTGTTCCATTGTATGAAACAATATGGAGATGAAGTGACAGGATGGAGCTTTATATAGCGCCAAGAGGTGAGACGTAGGTCACTAGAAGAGGTAAGAACTCAGATGTTGAGACTGACCACCTCAAAACTTTAAGGGTGATGGACTGATTACATCGTCTTCAAGTATCTTCTGCTTCTATCAACTTTTCTGTACTCGACTGAAGAAGCCTACTGTGTAGACGAAACGTTTCATAATAAAGATACCCAACTGTTGCATATGTGTCTTACCTAACAGCTGAGTTTTTGTTATGCTTAAGTCAGCAATAATCGAGTCTGACACTACTGATCCACTAAGCTTAACCTCAGGGTCAATGACCATGAAGGGTACAAAGTACATGTGGCTGGTGTTTATGGCTTGAGTTTGCTGTGTCAGCCTGACCACGATGATTAATCGTAAATAACGATGTTATACACTTCATTCACTATACACTATAAATGTCACTGTATAACTGTAAATCACACATGAATATTACTTACACATATATGAATGTCACTGTTAATATATATATGAAAGCTTACATTTTATATATAGTTTCCTTTAATATAACAACTATATCCATAAGAAACTTAAACACAATCTCGTCTCTTAATCTCTGTCTATAAACATTATGAACACTATGTGAATATACACTCAAACAAGCTGAATATCAGTTGGGTTACTGCTGTCGTCAGCGTTTCTCCAGCTGGAGCAGTAGATGCCGTGTGCCATCCCCTGTTTTCTTGTTGGGTGAGTCACCCAGCTCCCGTTTTCTTTGGGTGAACGCTAGGAGAGCGCCCGTTTTCTTTTGGCTGCCCATTCTCTGTGATTGAGTCTGGAGGGACTCATTTATACTGATTATATTGTAAAACACTAGTTTTACAACTTTTTTCGAAGGACTTTGGCTCGCAGGTTATTTGTACACTGTAGTACAACATATTTGGACCACGGTGTGGCCTTTATCCAGTTCGAGCACGACCAAACTGTTGAGAAATGGTTTACCAGATAAGTTTAAAGATAGGGAAAACTTAGCTTAGAAAGACAGCTCATCGCCTGTACAGCTGCCCCTGCAGACGAGGTCTTGAGAAGCTGTATCATCCATTTCACAATGGGCTGTAAAAGATTATATTATGTTATGTGTGATAAATTACCCCTAGGTGGTGTTATGTCAGCATATTTCATTCACTGATGGCTGATGTACATACTTGTGTGGACTCAAAAGTCCGCCCCTCACTGCCGGCTATAGGTCGACTACAAACGCCTTGTGACACAAGAACTGCACAGTCCCCCGCCATACAAGAAATCTGTAACCTACCTTGCTCTTTTAGCGTGAACTATGGTGTTCTTCACACCCTCGACAGGTATCGGTGACTTGATAGAAGCTGAAGTGTCCTTGGATGTCCACATCTTCCATAGTCTAGGAATACGCACACTGGTACACTATGTTCCACAAGATTTGTCTTTATTGTTCGCAATCATATCACTGAGAAGCTGATCACACTTCTCTGTTTATTGTGTTTTGTGAGACACTTTGTTCACACTAATGCATGGATCAGTGTTCTTTGTTGGTTATCCTGGCATCAGTGTGACTCTCATTAGAGTCAAAAGTAATCTGACCTCACAGCACCCTATGCCGCTCCATGCCCCTCATCATAAAGGAAAAGCTGATCTAGTACTATTTGCTTCCTTGCCACTTCCTCTATGAAACAAAGCAGAATGCTTGATTCTTGCTGTCTTAAGCATAGACAACAATGTACACTATCTTTACCATGGTAATAAAGTGGGAGCAGGATTTTCCTTAATTGTCCTGCTAAGGTAAGAGATGGACTGTCTTTTATTAAACTACACTTTGCAACACTGGACTTTGCAATGAGCGTCGGTTGCTTGACCACGTCGCATACTCATACTGCATCTAGGATCAATTACTTGCTGTAGCAGTAAACAAGATGCTTGCCCATTCTGAGAGGGCTGGGCCCCTCAGGGCTGAAAGGGGCTGAAAGTGGCTGAAGGGGGCTGATACCCCCCCAGTAGAAAATTTATCCACAAACATGTACCTCTTATACCCGATGTTCCATTGTATTACACCTCATGATAGGAGTCAGGTGACTGTCACTGTACACAGCTGTTAATAAGAAGTACGACTATGATATAAAAATAAGACACTTTTGCAACACTTGGGATATTTTATTCTGGAAGAGTTTCGCCAACCAAGATTGATGGACTGGACACATCGACTGCAGACTTATGGACTGATTACCAAAAACACCTCATCTTCCCGCTTTTCCGCACTGGACTGAAGAAGCCACCGGTTGGCGAAACGTTTCCAGAATAAAGAGTCCCAAATGTTGAGCAAGTGTCTTATCATTTTGACGATTTTCCAAACCATTTTTCAAACAGCTGCATAGTTTAAGTTCTGGTTAATAAATAAATTCATAGGAAAACTTGGAAGTCAACACATTGAGGTTTTCATCGGTATCTTATAAATCCACTAATATTCGATTGTTACAATCATTGTATTTACTAACAGTAGTAAAACTGAATAAGAAAGCAGTGGGCTTCAATGAATAATGGAAGTCAGAAAAGTAACTATGAATTCGTAAACGTATTGTGTTATTCAGGGATTTGTGTGGTAAATTGATGAGTATCGCTGTCAGTAAGACGTGTGGTAATTGTGAGAGTCACAGGCTGTGTAAAAGTAGCAAAATCATTATCATTAAGCAGGGATATTAATGAAAGTAATTTTTAATTGTGATCAGAGCCTCATGTTTGTGCGTTTCAGATCTGTATGAAGGCCCTGTAGAATGTCATCATTTTCGAAGGGGATACTCGAAGATCATCTCTGGGCATTGCTATTCGATGTTTGTCAATGTGACTGTATTGTAATTGTCTCTGAAGTCTGAGCAGAGAAAGGCAGTGTGTTGCCAGTGACGGGAAACTAAGGGGAACGAGAAGAGAGAGGAGACTAATTAATAGCTGCCAAGGAAAGAGGAGGGTTGTCAAGGGTTACCTGACTCATTTCATGGCGAAGCTTGTGAGGGCAGCAGTATTGAATCCTTGCACCTGAGGAGGGTAGGGGATGAGTGTAGGAGAGCAATCATTACTTCCACTGTCTGAGACATATATAAAATCTGAGGCATTATTAAAAATAATGTAAATACCTGATAACTTAGAAACCTGTTCAGCGATACTGAGGCTAATAATGCTCCGTCCGGTGTCCAGAGCACGGGCGCAGATGTCCTGCTAGACGACAGCCAGGAACTCTTGACTAATTAGCTGATCCTATGGTGCGTATCAGATTTTGTCAGCTGGAGTAAGAGGAAGATTTTATGTTGTTAAGGATTAAAGACTTCTTGAAGTGGAAGAAGTTTTCAGGTGCAGGAAATCTTAGTGAGTGAGCGAGGACGTGAGCAATAATGGTGAGTGAGCGAGATGAAAAATAATGGTGAGTGAGCGAGGTGAGAAATAATACTTGCAACCTCGGTGATGCGTCTCTGTCACTTACTAGATGGCAGTGAACCGTGTAATGGGTGAGTGACGGCATGTGACTTGTAAAGGTTAGTATGTGACGAGTGATGGACAGTGTGTGGCTGGTGAGTGACAGTGTGTGATGGGTGAGGGACAGTGTGTGTGTGTAGCTGGTGAGTGTGTGATGGGTGATTGTGTGGCTGGTGAGTGACAGTGTGTGACGGGTGATTGTGTGGCTGGTGAGTGACAGTGTGTAACTAGTGAGTGACGGTGTGTAATTTGAGAGTGACGGTGTGTAACTGGTGAGTGACGGTGTGTAACTGGCGAGTGACAGTGTATAACTGATGAGTGACGGTGTGTAACTGGTAAGTGAAGATGTGTCGCCCAGTTCCCTCATGTAAGTCGTCCAGTTCTCTCATGTAAGTCGTCCAGTTTTCTCATGAAAGTCGTCCAGTTCTCTCATGTAAGTCGTCCAGTTCTCTCATGTAAGTCGTCCAGTTCTCTCATGTAAGTCACCCAGTTCTCTCATGAAAGTCGTCCAGTTCTCTCAAGTAAGTCATCTCGTTCTCTCATGAAAGTCGTCCAGTTCTCTCATGTAAGTCACCCAGTTCTCTCATGAAAGTCGTCCAGTTCTCTCATGTAAGTCGTCCAGTTCTCTCATGAAAGTCGTCCAGTTCTCTCAAGTAAGTCATCTCGTTCTCTCATATAAGTCGTCCAGTTCTCTCATGTAAGTCATCTCGTTCTCTCATGTAAGTCACCCAGTTCTCTCATGAAAGTCGCCCAGTTCTAACATGTAAGTCGCCCAGTTTTTTCATGTCAGCCGTTCAGGTTTCTCATGTCAATCATTTAGTTCTCTCATGTCAGACGTTCATTTCTTTCATGTCAGTCATTCAGTTCTTCCAGGCCAGTCGTCCAGTTTATTCATGTCAGTGGTTCGGCTCTTTCATGTCAGTAGTTCAGTTCTTTCATGTCGGTCGTTCAGTTCTTTCATGTCGGTCGTTCAGTTCTTTCGTTAGAACATAAGAACATAAGAAAGAAGGAACACTGCAGGAGGCCTGTTGGCCCATACTAGGCAGCATTTCAATTCTTTCTTGCCTACTGCCCAGTACTTTCATGACTATGACTACTGTCCAGTTCTTTCATGAACTACTGTCTTGTTCTTTCATGCCTACTGTCCAGTTCTTTCATGCCTACTGTCCAGTTCTTTCATGGCTAATGTCCAGTTCTTTCATGCCTACTGTACAGTTCTTTCATGCCTACTGTACAGTTCTTTCATGCCTACTGTCCAGTTCTTTCAAGCCTACTGTCCAGTTCTTTCATGCCTACTGTCCAGTTCTTTCATGCCTACTGTCCAGTTCTTTCATGCCTACTGTCCAGTTCTTTCATGCCTACTGTCCAATTCTTTCATGCCTACTGTCCAGTTTTATCATGCCTACTTCCAGTTCTTTCATGCCTACTGTCCAGTTCTTTCATGCCTACTGTCTAGTTCTTTCATGTCTATTGTCCAGTTCTTTCATGCCTACTGTCCAGTTCCTTCATGCCTACTGTCCACTTCTTTCATGCCTACTGTCCAGTTCTTTCATTCCTACTGTCCAGTTCCTTCATGCCTACTGTCCAGTTCTTTAATGCCTACTTTCCAGTTCTTTCCTGCCTACTGTCCAGTTCTTTCATGCCTACTGTCCAGTTCTTTCATTCCTACTGTCCAGTTCTTTCATGCCTACTGTCAAGTTCTTTCATGCCTACTGTTCAGTTCCTTCATGCCTACTGTCCAGTTCTTTCATGCCCACTGTCCAGTTCTTTCATGCCTACTGTCCAGTTCCTTCATGCCTACTGTCCAGTACTTTCATGCCTACTGTCCAGTTCTTTCATGCCTACTGTCCAGTTCCTTCATGCCTACTGTCCAGTTCTTTCATGCCTACTGTCCAGTTCCTTCATGCCTACTGTCCAGTTCTTTCATGCCTACTGTCCAGTTCTTTCATACCTACTGTCCAGTTTTTTCATGCCTACTGTCAAGTTCTTTCATGCCTACTATCCATTTCTTTCATGCCTACTGTCCAGTTCTTTCATGCCTACTGTCCAGTTCTTTCATGCCTACTGTACAGTTCTTTCATGCCTGCTGTCCAGTTCCTTCACGCCTACTGCCCAGTTCTTTCATGCCTACTGTCCAGTTCTTTCATGCCTACTGTCCAGTTCCTTCATGTCTACTGTCCAGTTCTTTCATGCCTACTGTCCAGTTCTTTCATGCCTACTGTCCAGTTCTTTCATGCCTACTGTCCAGTTCTTTCATCACTACTGTCCAGTTCTTTCATGCCTACTGTCCAGTTCTCTCATGCCTACTGTCCAGTTCTTTCATGACTACTGTCCAGTTCTTTCATGCCTATTGTCCAGTTCTTTCATGTCTACTGTCCAGTTCTTTCATGCCTACTGTCTAGTTCTTTCATGACTACTGTCCAGTTCTTTCATGCCTATTGTCCAGTTCTTTCATGCCTACTGTCCAGTTCTTTCATGCCTAATGTCCAGTTCTTTCATGCCTAATGTCCAGTTCTTTCATGACTACTGTCCAGTTCTTTCATGACTACTGTCTTGTTCTTTCGTGCTTACTGTCCAGTTCTTTCAGGCCTATTGTCCAGTTCTTTCATGCTTACTGTCCAGTTCTTTCATGCCTACTGTCCAGTTCTTTCATGCCTAATGTCCAGTTCTTTCATGCCTAATGTCCAGTTCTTTCATGCCTACTGTCCAGTTCTTTCATGACTACTGTCCAGTTCTTTCATGACTACTGTCTTGTTCTTTCGTGCTTACTGTCCAGTTCTTTCAGGCCTATTGTCCAGTTCTTTCATGCTTACTGTCCAGTTCTTTCATGCCTACTGTCCAGTTCTTTCATGCCTAATGTCCAGTTCTTTCATGCCTAATGTCCAGTGCTTTCATGCCTACTGTCCAGTTCTTTCATGACTACTGTCCAGTTCTTTCATGACTACTGTCTTGTTCTTTCGTGCTTACTGTCCAGTTCTTTCAGGCCTATTGTCCAGTTCTTTCATGCTTACTGTCCAGTTCTTTCATGCCTACTGTCCAGTTCTTTCATACCTACTGTCCAGATCCTTCATGCCTACTGTCCAGTTCTTTCATGCCTACTGTCCAGTTCTTTCATGCCTACTGTCCAGTTCTTTCATGCCTACTGTCCAGTTCTTTCATGCCTACTGTCCAGTTCTTTCATGCCTACTGTCCAGTTCTTTCATACCTACTGTCCAGATCCTTCATGCCTACTGTCCAGTTCTTTCATGCCTACTGTCCAGTTCTTTCATGCCTACTGTCCAGTTCTTTCATGCCTACTGTCCAGTTCTTTCATGCCTACTGTCCAGTTATTTCATGCCTACTGTCCAGTTCTTTCATGACTACAGTCTTGTTCTTTCACGCCTACTATCCAGTTCTTTCATGCCTACTGTCCAGTTCTTTCATGCCTACTGTCCAGTTCTTTCATGACTGCTGTCTAGTTCTTTCATGACTGCTGTCCACTTCTTTCATGCCTTCTGTCCAGTTCTTTAATGCCTACTGTCTAATTCTTTCATATCTAGTGTCCAGTTCTTTCATACCTACTGTCCAGTTCTTTCATGCCTACTATCCAGTTCTTTCATGACTACTGTCCAGTTCTTTCATGACTACTGTCCAGTTCTTTCATGCCTACTGTCCAGTTCTTTCATGCCTACTGTCCAGTTCTTTCATGCCTACTCTCCAGTTCTTTCATGCCTACTGTTCAGTTCTTTCATGCCTACTGTCCAGTTCTTTCATGCCTACTGTCCACTTTCATGCCTATTGTCCAGTTCTTTCATTCCTACTGCCCAGTTCTTTCATGCCTACTGTCCAGTTATTTCATGCCTGCTGTCCAGTTCTTTCATTGCTACTGTCCAGTTCTTTCATGCCTACTGTCCAGTTCTTTCATGCCTAATGTCCAGTTCTTTCATGCCTACTGTCCAGTTCTTTCATGCCTGCTGTCCAGTTCTTTCATGCCTACTGTCCAGTTCTTTCATGCCTACTGTCCAGTTCTTTCATGGGTAATGCCTTGTTCTTTCATGCCTTCTGTACAGTTCTTTCATGCTTACTGTCCAGTTCTTTCATGCCTACTGTCCAGTTCTTTCATGCCTACTGTCCAGTTCTTTCATGACTGCTGTCCACTTCTTTCATGCCTACTGTCCAGTTCTTTAATGCCTACTGTCCAATTCTTTCATGTCTACTGTCCAGTTCTTTCATACTTACTGTCCAGTTCTTTCATGCCTACTATCCAGTTCTTTCATGACTACTGTTCAGTTCTTTCATGACTACTGTCCAGTTCTTTCATGACTACTGTCCAGTTCTTTCATGCCTACTGTCCAGTTCTTTCATGCCTACTCTCCAGTTCTTTCATGACTACTGTCTAGTTCTTTCATGCCTACTGTCCAGCTCTTTCATGCCTACTGTCCACTTTCATGCCTACTGTCCAGTTCTTTCATTCCTACTGCCCAGTTCTTTCATGCCTACTGTCCAGTTCTTTCATGCCTACTGTCCAGTTCTTTCAAACATACTGTCCAGTTCTTTCAAACATACTGTCCAGCTCTTTCATGCCTACTGTCCACTTTCATGCCTACTGTCCAGTTCTTTCATTCCTACTGTCCAGTTCTTTCATGCCTACTGTCCAGTTCTTTCATGCCTACTGTCCAGTTCTTTCAAACATACTGTCCAGTTCTTTCAAACATACTGTCCAGTTCTTTCATGCCTACTGTCTAGTTCTTTCATGCCTACTGTCCGGTTTCATTATACCCGTCGGTCAGTTGTATCATGCCAGTCGTTCACTTCCATCATGTAAGTCATCATCTTCTAACATGCTAGCCGTGTACTTCCATTACGCCAGTTGTTTACTTCCATTAGCATAATGTATTAGATATATGCAACATCTTGGTATCTTTTCTTGTACACTTTTCGCCACCCAGTGGCTTTACCAATACATTACGCAGACATAATATGAAGACAGTTAAAATATATACATCAGAGGGTGGAAGATGCGGTAATCAGTCCCTCAGCCTAGGACCAGGTTATGAGCAAACGAAGACACTGTCAGTGGTAATCGGGACTCCCAAGTGGAAGTAGGTTATACCAAAGAGTTCGGCTTGACCTGTTATTGGGTCACCGCAAGCAGCAACGGCTAGCCTACATGACACTTTAATAACATTTTAATTTTTATTTTAAATATTTTGTATTGATTACACATATTATTATTATTATTATTATTATTATTATTATTATTATTATTATTATTATTATTATTATTATTATTATTATTATTATTATTATTATTTATAAATCACATTTCATACAGAAGACCCTAAATTTTTAAGCATTGTGTACTAAGGTCGCTTCTGGGGCCCCTCCGGGATTAGAGGCCCTGAAGCTTAAGTTTCAATAATTTCGTAGTAGATTCATCCCTGGAACAAGTAGTACCAAGGAGGTTGTGGTGGTGTCCATTGTATCAAGAGTCAATGATGTTCCAGTGTCTAACAAGTTTTATATCAGTGGTATTCAGTATTAACGAGATGATGAATTTGACACATGTGCAGCATCTGGGTAGCTTTCTTGTCTTCATATTTCGTCCATGTAATGTATTGATAACGCCAATGGACGGCGAAACTTCTACAAATAAAGATACCCAGATGTTGCACTTGAGTCTAATTTATTATCTTGTCGACATTGAGTACCACTGATATGCTACTTCCATCATGCCATCCATCTACTTCCATCATGCCATCCATCTACTTCCATCATGCCACCCATCTACTTCCATCATGCCATCCATCTACTTCCATCATGCCACCCATCTACTTCCATCATAACAGTCATCTAGTTTTATCATGCCAGTCATGTAGTTCCATCATAACAGTCATCTAGTTTTATCATGCCAGTCATGTAGTTCTATCATGTCAGTCATCTAGTTCCATCATACCAGACATGTTGTTCCATCGTGTCAGTCATGTAGTTTCATCATATCAGTCATCCTGTGGAAAAATTTTCTCCAGGAGGGGGGTATCAGCCCCTTTCAGCCCCCTTCAGCCCTGAGGGATCCAGCCTTTTCAGAAGGGGCAAGCATTTTGTTTACTGCTACAGCAAGTAATGATCCCAGATGCAGTACGAGTATGCGACGTGGTCAAGTGACCGCCGCTCCTTGCCAAGTCCAGTGTCGCAAAGTTTAGTTTAATAAAAGACAGTCGATCTCTTACCTTAGCAGGACAATTAAGGAAAATTCTGCTCCCACTTTATTACCATGGTAAAGATAGTGGACATTGTTGTCTATGCTCAAGACAGCAAGAATCAAACATTCTGCTTTGCTTCATCGAGGAAATTTGGCAAGGAAGAAAAAGTACTAGGTCACCTTTTCCTTTATGTGTTAGAGGCAGTGACTGTGTAGGAGGCTATGGCGTCTTCAGATTACTTTTGACTCTACTGAGAGTCACACTGACGCCAGGATAACCGACAAAGAAAACTGATCTGTGCATTATTGTGAACAAAGTGTCTCACAAAACACAATAAACACTTACAGAGAAGTGTGATCAGCTTCTTCACTGATAAGATTGGGAACAATAAAGACAAATCTTGTGGAACATAGTGTACCAGTGTGCATATTCCTAGACTATGGAAGACGTGGACATCCAAGGAAACTTCAGCTTCTATCAAGTCACCGATACCTGTCGAGGGTGTGAAGAACACCACAGCTCACGCTACAAGAGCAAGGTGGGTTATAGATTTCTTGTAGTACGGGAGACTGTGCAGTTCTTGTGTCGCAAGGAGTTTGTAATCGACCTATGGTCGGCAGTGAGGTGTGGACTTTTAAGTCCACACAAGTACGTATGTCATGCCATCGGTGAATGAAATACGCTGACATAACACCCCCTAGGGGTAATTTATTATTAGCATAATATGATCTTTTACAGCCCGTTGTGAGTGACTTCGACAGCTTCTCAAGACCTCGTCTGCCGGGGCGGCTGTGCAGGCAATGAGCTGTCTTTCTAAGATAAGGTTTCCCTATATTTAAACTATAAACTTAGCTGGTGAACCATTTCTCAATACATTTAGTTCCAACATGTCAGTCATGTAGTTCCATCATGACATTCACGTCGTTCCATCATGCCAGTCACATAGTTCCATCATACCAGTCATGGAGTTACATCATGCCAGTCATTAGTTCCTTCATGCCAGTCTTCCAGTTCCATCATGAATTTCTTCTAGTTCCACCATGCCAGTCTTTTAGCTCCATAAGTCTAGTTTTCTAGTTCCATCATGCTAATCTTTTAGTTGCACAAATAAAATCTGTCGTCTCGTTCCGTCACATGGTCCATCATGCCAGTATTCCAGTTCCATCATCTCAGTCTTCTAGTAACATCATTCCTAGTTATTTAGATCAGAGTTCTTCACGCCTAGTGTTGAGTGAGGAGAGACTTCTAACTGAGGGGTCAAATGACTTGTGTTAATAGTTCAAGTCTTCAATACAAATCATCAGTGTTATCATCAGTTTGGATTAGCGATTCAAAAGAATTCCTACTTACAAAGAAGATTATTTTTTTGTCTTGTTTCCATTTGTAATTTTCTCATCTTTCTCACTCCGACAATATTAAAGAAGAAAGAGAGAAACCATGTCAACAGTGCAGCGGATATAGCAAGCAGCCGTGGGGGCCATCGATTAAAGTGAGTAGGTCAATTCCAATTTGCTTTATCATTTTAATTTGTTGTATATTTATTTATTATAGTTGATTAAATTAGTTAAATGTTATTTTATTATAATTAATTAAATTAATATCACATGGCTTAATTTTGCATTAGCTTTTTTATTATTTTTGTTAAATTTTCTATATGAAACTTTTCTTAGGTTATACAAGAATATATTACGGTGAGGGAATGTGATATTAATGCACAGACAAGTGTGGAAAAAGTTTGAGGAAAACTGGTCTAATTCGAAGAAGCCAGTCATCCAGTTTCTTCGTTTCTGTCGACTAGTTTCTCATGACGTGTTATCTAATTCCTTCATATGAAGGTGTAGTTGTCTCTCTTGAGTCTTCATACCCCTGAAGGGAGGTTCCTTGACGCTGGTGAGGGGCTCTTGATTTAGGGAATTGGATTTGTGCTTCGGTTCCCTGAATTGAGCCTGAATACCTTCTATCCCCCCCACATGCGCTGTATAATCCTACTGGCTTAGCGCTCCCCATGATTATAATAATAATAATTGAGTCTTCATCAACCTGAGCTTAACTGTCACAGCCTTCTGAATATTATCACTGTTAATATGTTTCTGATCAGGTCATTAGATGTATCCCTCTGTTTAGGTCTGTAAAGAAATGAAGTCTTGAGCCTTCAGAGAGTGTTGGAGACTCATCCCTTTTACGAGAAGAACAAAAAATTGTAGTAATGAAATATAAGGAAATGTATAAATGTATAAAATTAACTCTAAATAAAAAAAATTGAATACGAGATATTAGTCTGAATGAAGCAAACATAATATTCAGTGAAAGTAAGTTTTACACAGATATGAAAATCGAGATTTCTGCTTCCAGGTGAATAAGGTGATATATACAACAGCAGGGGAGAGAGTCTAAGATTCATTATGGGCTATGAGAGGCCTAGGTCTTAGAGCATCTTTTGAAGAGGCGTCAATAGAAGAAGCTGGATAGCCGTGATCACTCAGAATCAAAATAAAAAACAGCTTCACCAGTGGAAAAAACGCATACACCATACAAGGCCGAGTACACAGAGACCTTAGTGAATCATTAATGAGAAGGTTAACAAAGCCGTGCTGAGGTTTGTACTTTCTTAAAAGCAATAAAAATCGATGGCAAAGATACCGAGACACACCCAAGAGTTTCAAGTATGTGCAGAAGTTGATTTCGCATGAATAACGTGAAGTGAAATAGGTAATCAAACAGGCCTCTTGCAGAGGCCTAGACAGTTTGATTTATCTGTCAAAGTTCAGCTGACCCACGCTGGAACAGACAAGACTTACCATCACAACAAGCAGCTTACTCTCACGATAAGAAGGCCTTTAAAAAAGGGTGAGATAACTAAATATATTTATGTTACTTTAGTAAAACAAAGTGCCATAAATCATTAGTAACACCATATGCAGACAAGTGGAAAATATTGTTAAAAACTGATAATTCTTCCCAACTCGACACATTGGCCAACACATCGCCAGACATGTGGGTAATGGGGAAAAGAGCCTGGCGGGAAGCGCTGCAGTCAGCATTCCTCTGTTAACAAGCACGTTCACATGCAAACGACCTATCACGCAGTCATTCACACATTCACGAAGAGTTATATATTTACATATGAAAATTTCCCTTACAGGTCACTAAATGTAGCTTTAAGATTATTAGTGTAGGTTTTCAGTTTTCCTGCCACTGCGTTGGTAGGTCGTGGCAACACAGGCACTGTGAGCCAATGCTTCACTCTCTGCCAGGTCACTGCCAGTGCTTCACTCTCTGCCAGGTCACTGCCAGTGCTTCACTCTCTGCCAGGTCACTGCCAGTGCTTCACTCTCTGCCAGGTCACTGCCTACAGGCATCAAACTAGTTCTCACTGATCACCCACATGGCTTAAGCTTTGACTATACATAATGTACTTTACATATGCTGAATGAAGAAGACTCTACAAGTGTCCGTTTCTCCTCTGTAATAGCATAGCAATATTATTGAGAGCAGAGTTCCGTTGTATGCCTGTGAATATCAAGCTGCAACATAACTGCCACACCACCAACATAAATAAAATGGAGAAACTTGGCAGCCATATTTTTCATCTTCCTTCTGAGACGCCATCTTGCTATTAACGATACAACAGCCTGCTACAATTTGTTTTCATACACCGTGAACGAAGAATCGAAGTGAATTTTGCTTTCTTATTGCTAGGATTTTTTTTAAACATTACAGTGCAATTTTCGAATTTGGTTATTGCATCGAAACAAAACCAGCAGAATCGTTGTCGGAAGCACTTACAAGAGACTTATGTTGATAGGAGATGGTGATTTTGTTTTTCATATGAACAGCCGGTCTTACAAGACTTATACATTAAAGAAAACGCTAACATTTACTGGCAAGTGTTTTTTTTTTGTTTTTTTTTTTTTTTTTTTTTTTTTTTTTTTTTTTTTTTTTTTTTTAATGTGTAAGTCTTGTATCACTCCGGCCATTTTCAGTACCTGAAGTTGACTCTAAAGATGATCTCTAGTAGATGATCCAGGGATGCCACAAAATCTGTTGGCACCTTCACAGACCTCTCTCTCCGCCATATTGTTGATGGAACACTTTACAAGCTAACCTGAAAGATAAGAAAAAAAATCTGTCATTGAGCATAAGGTGGTCATAATTATCAGTCATTTTGAAATCCTAGCAATTTACACTTCTTACTATGAGGTTCACTGAATATTAGGTACCCCAAAGTTTATATTAATTTGCTTATTATCATCTTTACTAGTTAACCTGGGCCTTAAAGTGGGTTTAGCCAGGATTACGCGTCAACATTGAAGCAACTTCGAAGTGGTGTAAAATATTCATTTGACTCTATATGTGCTACTTGTACCTAATTTTCTTTGAAATAAACATTAAGTCATCATTTCACTGTATAGAGATCAACAGCACAAAAATTATGAGTGGTCAGCTATTCTTCTATTTACATTTGTAAGCAAGATATTGCTGTTTCATGTCCCTTTACCGCTAAATATTGGTGCCAAAAATTCTGTCCCAACAATGATAGGAGATGCCTTTTTCTCATTTCGTGCCGCGTTAGAAGTCTTCCCCGATTTTTCTCATTACTCAAATGACTCGCTACATGAAACTAAAGAGTATCATAGGTTACAATTCATGTCCACAAGAACACTCAGCTGATACATTGAGTTTGAATGTTCCAATAAATAGTACATATGTTTTTATATCCTTTTCAGCTTTTCTTGTAATATTAAGTCCGTTACTAATCAGTAACTAGTTTTCAGATATCCTTGATTGCTTTAGATAATTTATTTGCCTTTCAGAAGTACTTTTACGGAATAAGTTACTTTTTTATGCCCTGGTATATAACTTAGCCATAAATCAGAAGCTGACGCTGTAACGCTCTCTTGGTTTACTCATCGTCAACTGTACTAGATTTTACCTGGTCTGTACTCCCATATTTACTTCACAGTGATCATTTTCCAATCCTCCTTACTTCCCATTCGTATTCTCGACCTCTCAAAGCCCACTTTGGCAATTTGACCGAGGGAACTGGGACCTATACAGGCGTCAAACTGCTATTAGTGAAGACCCCTCTTCGTCCTTCATTGATAAGCTGTTGCATCTATTTTCGACCTCAGTTTTAATTAACCCCGGCTTCTCATTCTATACCCCAAACCTCGGGCAGACATTCTCAGAAATTTGTACCTTGGTGGTTTCCTGTTTGTGCTCATGCTTTACGTTTGAAATGCACTGCATGGAGCAGATATTGTTACAATAAGACCAGAGAGCGACTTCTTTATTTTAAGCAGACAAGACCAGTTGGTATTTTTAAGAATGTAGTGTTAGAGTGTTCAGCAGAAGTTTGTGGTTACAGGAAAGTGGGTGTGGGAGGGAAGAAGAGCGATTGGTGGAATGATGATGTAAAGAGAGTAGTAAGAGAGGAAAAAGTTAACATGAGAGGTTTCAACAAAGTAGAAGTGATGCAAGGAGGAAAGAGTATATGGCGAGAAAAAGAGAGGTTAAGAGAGTGATGAAGCAATGTAAAAAGAGTGCAAATGAGAGAGTGGGTGAGATGTTATCAACAAATTTTGTTGAAAATAAGATAAAGCTTTGGAGTGAGATTAATTAATAAGTAAAGGAAGCTTAGGGAGCAAATGCATTTGGCTGTTAAAAAATAGGAGAGGAGAGATATTAAATGGAGAGTTAGAGGTATCGGGAAGATGGAAGGAATATTTTGAGGAATTGTTAATTGTTGATGAAGATAGGGAAGCTCTGATTTAGTGTATAAGGCAAGAAGGAATAACATCTTGTAGGAGTGAGGAAGAGCCAGTTGTGAGTGTGGGGGAAGTTCGTGAGGCAGTGGGTAGAATGAAAGGGGGTAAGGCAGCTGGGATTGATGGGATAAAGAAAGAAATGTTAAAAGCAGGTGGGGTTAGTTTTGGAGTGGCTGGTGCTCTTATTTAATAAATGTATGGAGGAGGGTAAGGTACCTAGGGATTGGCAGAGAGCATGCATAGTTCCTTTGTATAAAGGCAAAAGGGATAAAAGAGAGTGCAAAAATTAGAGGGGAATAAGTCTTTCGAATATACCTGGTAAAGTGTATGGTACAGTTATTATTGAAAGAATTAAGAGTAAGACGGAGAGTAGGATAGCAGATGAACAAGGAAGCTTTAGGAAAGGTAGGGGGTGTGTAGACCAAGTGTTTACAGTGAAACATATAGGTGAACATTATTTGGATAAGGGTAAAGAGGTTTTTGTGGCATTTATGGATTTTGGAAAAGGCGTATGACAGGGTGAATATGAGGGCAATGTGGTAGATGTTGCAGGTGTATGGTATAGGAGGTAGCTTACTGAAAGCAGTGAAGAGTTTTTATGAGGATAGTGAGGCTCAGGTTAGTGTATGTAGGAGAGAGGGAGATTTTTTCCCGGTAAAAGTAGGCCTTAGACAAGGATGTGTGATGTCACCGTGGTTGTTCAATATATTTATAGATAGGGTTGTAAGAGAAGTAAATGCGAGGGTCTTGGCAAGAGACGTGGAGATAAAAGATAAAGAATCAAACACAAAGTGGGAGTTGTCACAGTTGCTCTTAGCTGATGACACTGCTTTTGGGAGATTCTGAAGAGAAGTTGCAGAGATTGATGGATGAATTTGGTAAGGCATGTAAAAGAAGATAATCAAAAGTGAATATAGGAATAAGGCGATGAGGATTACAAAAAGATTAGGTGACGAAAGATTGTACATCAGATTGGAAGGAGAGAGTATGGAGGAGGTGAATGTATTCAGATATTTAGGAGTGGATGTGTCAGCAGATGGGTTTATGAAAAATGAGGTGAATCATAGAATTGACGAGGGGAAAAAGGTGAGTGGTGCACTGAGGAGTCTGTGGAGACATAGAACTTTGTCAAAGGAAGCAAAGAAGTGAATGTATGAGAGTATAGTTATATCAGCGTTCTTATATGGGTGTGAAGCATGGGTGGTGAATGTTGCAATAAGAAGAAGGCTGGAGGCAGTGGAGATGTCATTTCTGAGGGCAATGTGTGGTGTGAATATAAAGCAGAGAATTCGTAGTTCTGAAATTAGGAGGTTTGGAATTACCGAAATTATTATCGAGAGGGCTGAACAGTGGTTGTTGAGATGGTTCTGACATGTAGAGAGGCTGGAACGAAATAAAATGACATCGAGTGTATTCAAATCTGTAGTGGAGGGAGGGCGGGGTAGAGGTCGGCCTAGGAAAGGTTAGAGGGAGGGTGTTAAGGAGGTTTTTGTGTGCGAGGGGCTTGGGCTTCTAGCAAGCATGTGTGAGCGTGTTAGAAGCGAATGGAGACAAATGGTTTTAGGATTTGACGTGTTGTTGGATTGTGAGTAGGGTAATATTTATGAAGGGATTCAAGGAAACCGGCAGGCCGGACTTGAGTCCTGGTGATGAGAAGAACATTGTCTGCACTCTCAAGAAGGGATGTTAATGTTGCAGTTTTATAACTGTAGTACAAGCATGCATCGAGCAAGATAGTGATGGAGTGATTGATAGTGAAAGTTTTTCTCTTTCGGGCCACCCTGCCTTGGTGGGAGACGGCCGATGTGCTAATAATAAAAAAAACATGGAATGGAAAGTCTAATTTATCTTAAAGTACCTCACCATCACTAAAGCAACAGCATTCCCAAATTACTACAGAGCAAGCAGCAATAAAAAAATAAAGAAGTTGCAGCTCAAACATAAAAGAAAAATGGTAGTATGATAAGCAAGATGTTTATCGGTATTTGAGAGCAAGTGATCGCTCAGGAACTAGTACCAGGTCATGTTCTGTAAGCTGAGTATGATGGTCCCAAAGTAGTAAACAAAACTGAGTGACGTAAATTACTTAGTACGCACACTTGGGCGAAGCAACTCTTAAAAGGTTTGCCATATTAATCATCTGAAGGCATACTATAACCGTGTTCCTATTACTACTACTACTCTATTTCTCATGACAAAGGAAGACAACCTACTCCTCCTTAACATCTCTAGAATGTTTAGACAACGCAATCACTGGATAATTTTCTAGGAAACCATGAAATATAGAAGGCTCGTAACATAAAACAGATGACACTTAAATATCACTAATTTTTCAGCGATATAAGTAAATACTATACTCTTGGAGTACATGATGTAGACGTACAAGGTGGATTTATTATAAAGCAATCTCCATAAGGGACTAGTCCTACTCAACACTAGATGCATTTCGGCTGTTGCAAGATCCTACGAAGGTATATCAATACCATAACTTCAGAGTCCTGTGTCTCTATGCACACGACTGGAAAAGTGCAGTAAGTTGAGTTGATAATAAAATTAAATATTATCATTAAATATTTTTCAAGAACTTAGAAGAAGCATTTTACACTATCATGTGGAAACCAATATTCAAGGTTCTTCAATCAAAATTGTAAATTAGAACATCCTCAGCTAAAACCTAATTCAAACCTTTCATAGAGACCAATATTTAAATCCGATCTAAGCAAGGGCTCTTGATCCAATTCCTTGGGTCAAAAGCCCCTCGCCAGCATCACAGCAAAATAATGCATAAAGAATCACAATTTCTTCCACAGACTTCTTTAAACATGTTCAATTTATTCTAAGTAGAATACACCAGAGTTAATATTGTGAAGCTCTTTAGAGGAGCTTATGTAACATGGTGTTCCAGGGATCCACACATGGTGTTCCAGGGATCCACACATGGTGTTCCAGGGATCCACACATGGTGTTCCAGGGATCCACACGTGGTGTTCCAGGGATCCACACGTGGTGTTCCAGGGATCCACACATGGTGTTCCAGGGATCCACACATGGTGCCACACATGGTGTTCCAGGGATCCACACATGGTGTTCCAGGGATGCACACATGGTGTTCCAGGGATCCACACATGGTGTTCCAGGGATCTACACATGGTGTTCCAGGGATCCACACATGGTGTTCCAGGGATCCACACATGGTGTTCCAGGGATCCACACGTGCAGATAGTGACATGAATCTTGTCCAAGATCCATTATACAAGCTTTCAAAATTTGAAGCCTATCAAATAAGGCATAGTAGAGTAATAATGAAAATTTGTGAGAAAGCAAACCAAAATGTTTCTGATAATGTGCTAAAAATGGGAAAGTTTCCACTAGTAAAACTTAAAAGCACCAATTTTTTTTTCAGTTCCCTACATTTCTGGAAAATAAAAATATTTGATTCTGATTTAAAAAAAATCAGTTTCATAAAACTGGCAGAAAAATGGTGAAAGTGGTATCCACACAGCTCAAAATTAATACAGAAAGAAATTCCAGCTTTTAGGATTAGAAACTGACAAGAAGAGGCATTCTCTAGTTATTAAATGGGAAACAAATTGCTTTATAAAACTGAAAAATTTAAATATGCACAGCTCAAAGTTAGTGACAAACTGTTTTATTAAAACCAAACAACAGTAAAACTTTGAAGACGATCATTAAGATTATTCTCCACTAACTTATTTAATTCCAGCGATTCCAGTTTTTTAACTATTTCAGTAAATTTCAAATTTCCACCTTCACGGACTAAACTTATCAGGTAATATCTTCCTTACAGGATCCATCGGCAGTAATATTTAGAAGTCAATTAGAAGATGCATTCTTAATTTATTGAACTAGCACTTATGCCACCCAGCGGCAGCGCGAGTCGTGTGTTCATTGTCGTAAATTTGAAGCCGATCAGATGAACCATTCTCTCGTTTCGACACAGATTCCAACGATTCCCACTTTTTTGTACTATTCTGTTATATAAAAAACGTTCCTGCGCGAAAACAAACCATTCTGGCCCTAAGACATGACACTGGCGGTTTTAGAAGTTATCTGAGACATCCCAGAATGCAGGAAATGGATTCAACAACTTTAGTCATAGGACTCATTAAGATGCTAATTGTTCCAAGAATTTGGTCCTCGTTACCGTATACAAGGGTCGAAAATTTGAAGACGACTGAATGAGGCGTTCTCGAGTTCTGAGCAAAAGAAATTCGAAAAGTTCGAGGGGAAAAGAAGGAAGTAAAAAAATTAGATAACCTTTATAAAGTGGAAAAAAAAGAAAGAAGTAAAAAAATTAAGGTAACCCATTAAAAGTACTCCCTCGAAGTTTCCTAACGATAAAAAAAAAATACTTTTTTTGCGTATTCTTGGGCTTCTCCAGGTATATAAGGATATGTACTGATTATCATAAGGTTCATGTAGTTACTTCAGCAGATGGATACCTTCCCCTCATTCACTCATGGCCTCATTGATCGTGTATCAGGAGCTTAGTACATCAGCTGATTGGGATCTTCTACGAGGCCATTATCCGGTCCAGTCTACTGAGTGCACTCGGGATACCTCTCCTTGTACTGATCAACATGGACTGTTTAAGTATCTCATCGGAATACACAATGCGGTCATGTTGTTGACATACAACTTGTAAAATGATGAAGCTTATCAGGACGACTTTGTGGAATAAAGTGATAGTGGAGCTGTATGTGCCACTCCTCAGGGCACTGTTTGGGAGACTTGCACACTACATCTTCACAGTTAACTTGGTTTAGTGTGTCACTGGACAACCCAAGATTAAGTATCTTGGTTTTTGTTTTAGTCAAGACGAAGTTCCTCTCATGGAAGCTATGGTTGTCACTATATCTAACTTTCCTATTTCTAAGGATAGGGAGGGAGGGATTCTTGGTATGGAGGGCTATGCTGTTACTGCCTTTGTCCCTACTTCTCTCACATTGTTGCTCCTCTCACAGAACATACTAGTAGCAAAGTACATTTTCGGCAGGTTCCTTCCTGAGATGGTGTATATTTTATAGGTTGAAGTGTTTCGTTTCCTAGGCTTTTGTTGTTATGAGCTCTGCCTTTAACCTCCCCTTTAGTCTTCACAGAGATTCGATTGTCTATGCAATTTTTGACTGTAGGGAAAAATACTTTAGCTCTGGTTGTGGTGTTAGAGTACTTTAACATTTATTTATTTGATATATGCAATAAAATCACAGTAAAAGGTGATATCACAATATGCAAAAATAGCGTTTTCTTCTCTGGCGATAAGTCTTGCGTTTCTGCATTTGATTAAATGGTTGTGTGAATTTCGGTGTTGAACACAAGCATTCCTTAAATCGTACTAATGTTGGCAGAATTACCGACAATATGTAAAGTAAAAGGACACAAGTGTAATAAATGTGACATTTTATTGTGACACCGTTTCGCTCTCCAGGAGCTTTATCAAGCCGTTACAAACAGTACATGGACACAGAGGATATATAGAGGCTTAGAGTGAGGTGTAATACTAGTGGTAGTATTAGTAATAATAAAATATGATAAAACAATCAACTTGCACATGAGTAAAATATTATAAAAGTTATTACTTGGGTAGCATAAAAATAGGTTAGACAAATATTTCTGTTGGTGGTTGGATCCGAGAAGGTCCTGACTCTGTGCTGCTGCTTGTTACATTACTGTTGTTGGCGAATGGATTCGTCATATTGTTTGAGCAAACTCTTTTAATTGCCTTGATGTTCGAGAAGATAAATTATTTGTGGACTGTGTCATTCACTTTTTGAGTCTAAGTCGAGTCGAGTCGAGTCGAGTCGAGTCGAGTCTTACTGAGCACACACGCACACATTCACACACATTGTACATAATAGTATTTTTTTATATTTTGTTATCGCACCAGTTGGTACTTGTAAGTCTTACTGTTACGAAAAGTTCCCTCAGCACTATATTACCAAATGTACAATTCAACATTGCATACTAGAGATATGAATGAGCTTGTTTCCTAAATTATGTAATACTTATTATCCACCTAGACTCCTTTTGTATTAAAGACTCAAGGGATAACTAGGTTTGATCTTATTCAGATAACTTGTTACAGTAACGAGAAACAGGATATATTCTAGTATTCTCTGGAGATGTCTGTACTTTATAAATGATGCCTTTTTGTAACAGATGTCTTTCTTTAACCGCCTTTAATCGCCTTTTTGTAACAGGCAGATATTAGCTTAAATATATCGTGTATATATATATATATATATATATATATATATATATATATATATATATATATATATATATATATATATATATATATATAGACAGAACGCTTATTGTTACTTTATAAAGCGTTTTGGTTACTCATAACAATGACTGGGTTCGTATGTGGATACAATTAACATCTACAACATATCAGTTAGCGTCTCAACTGCCACACTCAGATTTTATAATACATAAAAATCACATTAGTTGGCAAAATCTTACTTTAGGAACGTCATTAAGAGGCTCGAATTTCCTCGTTGCTCCATTAGAAACACACAGAATTTTGCCTCAGATGCCATTACCTGCCAGAATGGAAGTGACTGAGGATAATAGTTGCAACACAAGCTTTCTCGCACGACTAAACACACACACACACACACACACACTCTCTCACACACACAGAGTAGCGGTCAGTGAAGAGGCGGGGCCAGGAGCTGAGTTCGAAGCCTGCAACCACAATTAGGTAGGTAATTAGGTGAGTACACACACACACACACACACACACACACACTCTCTCTCTCTCTCTCTCTCTCTGGATATATATATATATATATATATATATATATATATATATATATATATCCATCTTTCCCCTCCCTCTCCTCTATCTCTCTCTCTTTCTGCCTATCTTTCTCTCTCCACCTCTGGTTCTCTCTATCTCTCTCCTCCTCCCACATACCTTCCATTCATCTTCGATTTCCTCCCACCCCTCACCCGTGCCTTCCCCTCACTTCCCTCCCTTCCCACTCATCATCCCTAGCCTTCTCCCTATCATTCTCTCTCCCTCTCTATTCCTCTCTCTCTCCCTCTATCATACAAGCTCCTTTCTGAGGTTAAAAAAAAAAGAAGGGAACCCAAGAGGGCGGAGACCCAGGGGTCTAGAGGTCGAACCCAGGAGGGAGGAACCTGGGAGGGAAGATGGGGAGTTAGAGCTCACAAGAATGGAGGAAGAGTGGGGAAGGAAGCTAGCAGAGCTCGGCAAGGTAATGGAGGAGAGGATAGCTGAAGAGAGCAGGAAGTTGGGACTACAAGTCTTAGCAGCAGAAGATAAGATAAAGTGCTTAGAAGAGGAGCTGAAAAACCTGAAACAGACTAGAGAGACAAATGACAGTATGACAGGACAAATGACAAATGACAAATGACAGAAACTTCTATACCAGTCACAGACAAGGGGGCTGTAGGGATTCGGGTAAAGATGAGTACAGGAAGACCAAATGAGAAGCCTGAAGATAACGAAGGAGGTATGATATATGCAGAGACTAACAGTCAACTACAGTGGCAGGGAACAGCTGAGCACGGAAGACAGTCCACTGAGCATAGGGGCTGCAGCAAGGGCAGGAGTTGAAGGCAGGAATGTCCCGATGGAAGGAGATAAGACACCTCAGAAGATGCAAAGAGAGATACAGTGGGAGGAGGAGAGGAAGAGGTCAGTGTTTGTCTACAGGCTCCAAGAAGTCGAAGGGGAAACCTATGATGAAAGAATCCAGGTGGCAAATTTTCGGAGAATTGGGTGGTTTACAGGTGGAAGGAGACGGCCTGTCAAAGTAATCTTCAAGGCAGAATCAGCTTGAACCAGGGTCCTGCAGGAGAAAGCACGACTGAGGGACAAACCAGAGTACTGGAAAGTGTACCTAGATCGCGACAGAACACAGCAGGAAAGGACGATACTGAATGAGAGGGTACAAAGACGAAGGGAGGAATGGGGTGCATCGATGAAGACGAGCAGAACCCAGACTCAGGTGGAAGGACAAATACACCCTACAGAGATACCCGCAGAAGGACTCCAACCACAACAACCCCAAAACAACTGAATAATCTCAACTGTTTCCTCTGCCTCTACCCCCTATCACAAACCCCACCCCTACAGCAGCCCCCTATGGGCACTCTGCCCCCCAACCCCACCATAAACCCCACCCACACCGTGACAACCCCAATGCAGCTGAACAAGATCAACTAAAACCCACACACTGTTCCCTTTGCCCCCACCCCCCACATCACGAACCCCACTGCTACAGCAGCTCTCTAGAGGCGCTCTGCCCTCAACCCCATCACAAAACCCCACCCACACCACAAACCCCCATAAGCCCCCAGGGCACCTGCTCCCCCAACCCCAATATTCTCCCAGGTTCACCATGACAGACAAGAAGCTGAAGGCGTGGTACACAAACGCAGATGGAATACCAAATATATACGAGGTGTGGCATAAAAGAATCAACAAGAAGTCCCCGGACATCATAGCAGTCACAAAAGCGAAACTCACTGAGACATTAACAGAAACAGTCTTCCCTCCGGGATATCAGATCCTGAGGAAAGATAGTAGGAGCAGAGGGGGAGGAGGGGTTGCACTGCTCATAAAAAACCGATGGAGTTTTGAGGAAATGGAGGGCATGGACGAGATTAGAGAAAGGGACTACATAGTAAGTACAATTCAATATGGGGAACATAAGGTAGTCATTGCTGTGATGTATAACACACCAGAGGACTGCAGGAGGCCAAGAGAGGAATATGATGAGAACAACTGAGCGATGGGAAACACACTGGCTGAGGTGACACGAAGAGCTCAATCGTGCAGAGCAAAGTTCCTGGTTATGGGTGACTTCAACCACAGGAAGATGGATAGGGGAAACCTGCAGCCTCATGGGGGCCCGAAACATGGAGAGCCAAGATGATGGATGTGGTACTGGAAAACCTCATGCATCAACACATCAGGGACACTACCAGAGAGCGAGGGGAGGATGAACGAGGAAGACTGGACCTCGTGTTCACCCTGAGTAGCTCATACATTGATGACATCACATATAAGAGGCCCCTAGGAGCTAGTGACCACATAGTATTGAGTTTTGATCACTTGGTAGAGTTACAAGTAGAGAGGGTAACAGGAGTCGAAGGGAAAAAGCCAAACCATAAAAGGGGGGACTACACAGATATGTGCCATTAACCACAATCTTCAACACATCCCTTGAAACTGGGCAACTACCTGAGGTATGGAAGACCACAAATGTAGTTCCCATTTTTGAAAAAAAGGAGACAGAAAAGAGGCACTAACTTACAGACCAGTGTTACTGACGTGTATAGTATGCAAAGTCATGGAGAAGATTATGGAGGAGAGTGGTGGAGCACCTGGAACGGAACAAGATTATAAACGACAACCAGCACAAACCTTATGGAGTTTTATGACAAAGTTACAGAAGTAAGACAAGAGAGAGAGGGGTGGGTTGATTGCATTTTCTTGGACTGCATGAAGGCCTTCGACACAGTTCCTCACAAGAGACTAATGCAGAAACTAGAGGATCAGGCGTGTATAACAGGAAGGGCACTGCAATGGATCAGAGAATACCTGGCAGGGAGGCAACAACGAGTCATGGTACGGGATTAGGTATCACAGTGGGCACCTGTGACGAGCGGGGTCTCACAGGGGTTGGTCCTAGGGCCAGTGCTATTTTTGGTATATGTGAATGACATAATGGAAGGGATAGACTCCGAGGTGTCCCTGTTCGCACATGATGTGAAGTTAATGAGGAGAATTAAATCAGATGAGGGTCAGGCAGGACTTCAAAGAGATCAGGACAGGCTGGACACGTGGTCCTTCAACTGGCTTCTGGAATTC
>NW_027197014.1:0-7500 GCF_038502225.1 Cherax quadricarinatus | reverse complement strand
GGAGGAGGTGAAGAAGCTGCTATGTGAACCTGATACCTTAAAGGCGGTGGGACCAGACAACATCTATCTATGGGTCCTTAGAGAGGGAGCAGAGACACTGTGTGGGCAACTACCTGAGGTATGGAAGATGGCAAATGCAGTCCCAATGTTCAAGAAAGGAGACAGACATGAGGCATTCAACTACAGACCTGTGTCAATGACGTGTATAGTATGCAAAGTCATGGAGAAGATCATCAGGAGGAGATTGATGAAGCATCTATAAAGGAACAAGCTTGTAAACGACAACCAGCACGGTTTCAGGGAAAGAAAATCCTGTTTCACAAATTCACTAGAGTTTTATGACAAGGTAATGTAAGTAAGACACGAGAGAGAGCGGGGTAGACAGATTGCATTTTCTCGAACTGCAAGAAGGCCTTCGACACAGTTCCTCACAAGAGGTTAATGCAAAAGCTAGAGGATCAGGCACACATAACAGAAAAGGCACTGCAATGGATCAGATAATATTTGACAGGGAGGCAACAACGAAACATAGTACGTGACGAGGTATCAGGGTGGGCGCCTGTGACAAGTGGGGTTCCACAGGGGTGAGTCCTAGGATCTGTGCTGTTTTTGGTATTTGTGAATGACACGACGGAAGGGATAGACTCAGAAGTGTCCTTGTTTGCAGATGATGTGAAGTTAATGAGGAGAATTAAAACGGATGAGGAGCAGGCAGAACTACAAACAAACTTGGACAGGCTAGAGGCCTGATCCAGCAACTGACTTCATGAATTTAACCCTGCCAAATGCAAAGTCATGAAGATCGGGGAAGGGCAAAGAAGACCGCAGACAGATTACAGTCTAGGTGGACAAAGACTGCAAACCTCACTCAAGGAAAAAGATCATGGGGTAAGTATTATACCAAGCACATCTCTTGAGATGCACATCAACCAGATAACTGTTGCAGCACATGGGCGCCTGTCAAACCTAAGCAGAGCGTTCCAATACCTCAGTAAGAAATCGTTCAAGATTCTGTACACAATGTACGTCAGGCTCACATTGGAGTATGCAGCACCCTTTTGGAATCCACACCAGGTAAAGCACATAAAAAAATTAGAGAAAGTGCAAAGGTTTGCAACAAGACTAGTCCCAGAGCTAAGGGGATTGTCCCACGAAGAAATGTGAAGGGAAATCGGCCTGAGGACACTAAAGGATAGGAGGGTTAGGGGAGACATGTTAAAGACATATAAAATACTGAGAGGAATTCACAAGATGGACGAAGACAGGATGTTCCAGAGATGGGACATAGAAACAAAGGGTCACAATTGGAAGGTGAAGACTCCGATGAGTCAAAGGGATATTAGGAAGTATTTATTCAATCACAGAGTTGTCAGGAAGTGGAATAGTCTGGAAAGTGACGTAGTGGAAGCAGGATCCTTACATAGTCTTACGGCGATGTTTGATGATGCTCATGTAGCTGGGAGAGAGAGCCTAGTAGCGATTAGTGAAGAGGCGGGGATAGGAGCTATGTCTCGACCCTTGCAACCACAAATGGGTGAGTACACACACACACACACACACACACACACACACACACACACACACACACACACACAAAAGCCTTTACCCACTATATACATACATGCACACTATGTACAGATAGAATAATAATGAGTGTACACCATGGTGACGGATGGCAAAGCAGAAGCCAAAGAGAGTGCACTGTACTCAACCAGCACATATGCAAGTCTGCCAATGCTTCCCGCGAGTGAACCACGTTGCTTCAGCTTTGGCAGGCTTGCCTGTGATTGGTCAATGAACCAAGGTCCTGATTTAACGACGGTTACCCTATCGATCGTTAAACCCTTAGCACCAGGTTCGCTGGTTGAGAGGCAGCCTATATGTGACACACGCGGAATAAATTGTAACATACTCTTTGCATGCCACAAGGGGTCGGTAAGTGTGTCAAGGTAGTAAACATCCTCTGAAGTGATTTACAAGTTGCTCTGAGCCACATAAGTGTTGGGAGAGCCACAATTTTATAAGTGAGCTTAAAAGTGATATTTGGTGACGCAAGTCACCAAGTTGCAGGCGACTTTGCCACATGTGTCACCCAAGAAAGATAAAGTGAAATAAATGTGTGACCAGTGAAAGAAACACAGCAAATATGATTATATTATATGTCAGAAAGTATAGGAGGTGGAGATACGCCAGAACAATGTACAGGCTGCTACATTGCAAGTATATCACGAATGAATGGTTTTCAGGGAGTCAGGTGTGAGTTTTCCAGGTAACTGTCAAGGTGTTCATGAACGGTCCAACTCTCCTAATACGAAAAAGAATAGGCTAACAAGTACTCAGTAACGAATAGTAATTGGTAATTTATAGCAGAACAGGGAGAGCAGACAGGTGTCTATTATACTAGGAAGAAGGATAAGCATAGAAGACATAAACTGATAGGGGGTTGTGGGTCAGGTCAGGTCAGAGAACGGAAAAAATAATGAGCGGAAAAATAATGTAAGGGACCTGGGAGTAGTAATGTCTGAGGATCTCACTTTCAAGGATCACAACAGTGCCACGGTCACACGTGCAAAGAAAATGATAGGATGGATAATGAGAACGCTCAAAACGAGAGATGCCAAGCCAGTGATGATCCTTTTCAAATCACTTGTTCTCTCTAGGCTGGAATACTGCTGTACATTAACATCTCCATTCAAAGCAGGTGAAATCGCAGATCTAGAGAGTGTACAGAGATCCTTTACTGCACGTATAAGTTCTGTCAAGCACCTTAACTACTGGGAACACTTGGAAGCACTTGACTTGTACTCGCTGGAACGCAGGAGGGAGAGATATATCATAATCTACACTTGGAAAATTCTGGAAGGAATGGTCCCAAATCTGCACACATAAATCACTCCCTACGAAAGTAAAAGACTGGGCAGGCGATGCAAAATGACCCCAATTAAAAGTACGGGCGCCATTGGTACACTAAGGGAAAACACCATAAGTGTCCGGGGCCCAAGACTGTTCAACAGCCTCCCATCAAGCATTAGGGGAATTGCCAATATACCCCTGGCTGCCTTCAAGAGAGAGCTTGACAGATACCTAAAGTCAGTGCCGGATCAGCCGGACTGTGGTTCGTACGTTGGACTGCGTGCGGCCAGCAGTAACAGCCTGGTTGATCAGGCCGTGATCCATCGGGAGGCCTGGTCATGGACCGGGCCGCGGGGGCGTTGATCCCCGGAATAACCTCCAGGTAACCTCCAGAGGAGCACGGAAAACCACGTGTAACACGTCAATCTCACACACTCTAATACACCCTCCGACCCACTACTTTCGACATACTCAATAAACCCAAACTCATGTAGTTCCGCACACACATGTATGCCTACCGACCCATAGACCCACACACACACACACACACACACACACACACACACACACACACACACACATGTCCACACACACCCAGACCCACACCAATACATTCCCTTAACCCTCTCACTCTCCCTTCACTCCCCTCTCATTCCTTCCCATGCTCCCCCTCTCTTTCTCTCTTCGTCCTTTTTTTTTTTTTACACAGGGTTTGATAAGGTTAAGGATCCCTAGCTTTATTGACAAGCTATTTACAGGTTAAGGATTCCTAACTTTATTGGCAAGCTAAGAGCTGTTACCTACATCAGCTCATTTGAAAGCATTTTATTGTTATGAGACATACAAGTAGGGAACAGGATGAAGTTGGAGCCATCTGTGGGCCAGCATTTTCATGTGATCAACTTACTTTATCTCAAAACTCCAGCCCGTCGCGTTAGCCACTAGACCAGCTAGCCACAATAAGATTCATCCAACTAGGTATATTTCTACACCATAGGAAGGTTAGCACAGGCACCACTGCGACGGGCTGGAGTTTTGAGACTCTATGACCGCGGGTTCAATCCCGACCGGGGGTATGGTTTGTTTGCAATCGTGTAATTACGATTTCTTGAGTCAACTGACTTTATCTCGTTGACATCATTATGCTGTACGAATGTGTTCCATACTCGAGTCATCCTGGGTATATATGATCTCAGATGGAGTGATGTTCTGGAGAAGGGTACAGCCAGAGTGAAGTTGCTGCTTTCTGCCCGTCTTGTGGCATAAAAGCTTGTTTCACGCTGTCCTCGAAGAGGATCCAAGTGTGATACTTTGACAATATTGGCCTTGTACATAACAGTAAGGCCACCCACATCCCTCCTGTGTTGAAGGCTCTGCTGAAATGCCAGATCTATTCAGGATGGGTCCAGGCGAGAGATGAGAGGTCTTGCTCTGTTCTCTGCTCTGTCGAGCAGTCGCAGATGAGAGGGGGGGGCAGGCAAACCAAGAAAGTGGAGCATACTCAAGGTGTGAGCGTACTTGTGCCTCGTACAGAATCTTGTAACCCCTACTGTCAAACAGATGCGAGATACGGCGAAGTGCTGTAAGCTTCCTGGCTGCCTTGTTTGCTAGATTTACAACATGGTTCTTCATGGTTAGTTTGGAGTCAAATTTCACCCCAAGGATATCAATTTCTTCTCACTCACTCTTTTCCCCCCTCTATTTCTCTCTCTCTCTCTCTCTCTCTCCCTCTCTCCCTTTTCCCTTCTCCTTGCCACTCTCTTTGACTATCGCTCCCCCCTCTCCCCATATTCCCTCCTCTATCCCCTCCATATCTCTGTCACCACTGTCTGCCCTCCCCCTCCTTTTCTCTCCCTCTCTCCTTATCCCTACTTCCCTTTCCCCCTCTGCCTTCCACCGCTCCTCCACACACAAACACCACACACACACACACACACACACACACACACACACACACACACACACACACACACACACACACACACACACACACACACAAACACACACACAAACACACACAAACACACACACACACACACACACACACACCAGGGCCAGGAGCTATAAATCGACCCCTGCAACCACATACAAGTAAGTACACCTATACACACACTCCTCCTCCACCCCTTTTTCCTCCCCCTCCTCTCCCTCTTTCCCTCCCCTTATTTCTTCCTCTCCCCTTCTCTCTCCCCCATTACCTTTCCCTCTCCCTCTCTCTCTCCCCCTTTGTCACCGTCTCTCCCTACCCTCTCAATCCCTCTCTCGGTCTCCATACTTCCCTCCCTCCTCTCCCTCCCTCTGACACACACACACAAAAACGCATACATACACACATAGTGTGTGTGTGTGTGTTTGTGTGTGTGTGTGTGTGTGTGTGTGTGTGTGTGTGTGTGTGTGTGTGTGTGTGTGTGTGTGTGTGTGTGTGTGTGTGTGTGTGTGTTTGTGTGTGTGTGTGTGTGTGTATGTGTGCATGTGTGTGTAGAGGTGTGTGTGTGTGTGTGTGTGTGTGTGTGTGTGTGTGTGTGTGTGTAGAGGTGTGTGTGTATACATGTGTTTGTATTTTTGTATGTGTGTCTGGCAGAGGGAAGGGGAGGGAGGTAGGGAGTTGGGGCGAGGGATTGAGAGTGGGAGGGAGAGACGGTGGCAAAGGGGGAGAGAGAGGGAGAGGGAATGGTAAAGGGGGAGAGAGAAGGGGATAGGGAGTAATAAAGGGAGAGAAAGAGGGAGAGGGAGGGAGGAAAAAAAGAAGGGAAGCAGAGATCAGCAACCAGCGACGAGACTGAAGGGAGGGAAGGAAAATAAGCCATACATAGGGACCCCTATCAGACCACTGGGGTACCTGGGAAAAGTCAAGGTTTGAAAGAGCATGCCATTTGGTACAGACACAGAAGACAAATAGGGGACTGAAAGAAGGGAAGGAGAGAGGTTTCCTGCACAGGCACTATCAGGCCATTGAGATATACAAAAAAAGTTAAGGAAAGCAGAAATGATGATGCTTAAATCAGATCACGAGATATGAAGGGAAATGCAATGGATGGATGAAGGGAAGAGGTCAGTCTTTTTTAATGGGCTTTTGGAAGATGAAGGGCCAGCATACAAAGAAATATGATGGGGGGAAGAAAAAGTGGATGAAAATATGATGAAAGAGACAGGAGAGGATGACATTAACCAACTAACAAATTTCCAGAGAATAGAGGGATACTCAAGGGAAAGAAACCATCCTGTGAAACTGATTTTTAAGCCGGAAGTGTTGCAAAACAGGATCCTGCAGCAGAAACCACAGCTAAGTGGTATTAAAATTATCAGTGTGTGTACCTAGACAGCAACCGAACATGAGAAGAACAACAGAAACTGAAAGAGAGGATACAAAGACGTAATTGCTAGGAAAGAGAGTCAAGGACACAGATGGGAAAGAGAGCCCAGAATCACGAGGACCAGCAAACACAGCTTCCCCTAGAACCACCCACAGAACACTCTCAGTCCCAATAATCCCACCACAACCAAACTAAACTAAAACAACCCACACTCTGTATCCACAACCCTTACCCCCAATCACAAACTCCACCTTAACAGCAGCCTCCCACAGAATTAGAATCCTGCAAGGTCTGCCAATTCCCAAGCCCTTATAAGCCCTGTGGAACACAGTACTGGAAAAGAAGCAGAAGGTATGATAAATCAATGTAGATGGAATAAGAATTAAATGTGAGGAATGGCAAGAAAAATCATGGAGGCATCCCCAGACATCACAGCACTCACGAAAACAAAGCTCACAGAAATGATAACAGATGCAATCTTTCCATTCAGATATCAGATGCTGAAGAAAGATAAAAGGAACAGGGAGGGTGGAGAGTTGAAATTATCATCAAAAACTAATGGAGATTTTAGGAAAGGGAAGGAATGGACAGAAAGGAAACAAGGGACTACATAATAGGAACACTTCAGACTGGGGTCCCAAGGTAATGACTGAAGTGATGCATAACCTGCCACAGATTACCAGAAGGCCAAAACAAGAGTTTGATGCGAGATAAAGAACAATGGTAGACACACTAGCTGTGGTGGCCAGAAGAACCCATATGGGTAGGGTAAAGTTACTAGTTGTGGGTGATTTCAATCTCAAGGAGATTGACTTGAAAAAACATGGAACCACATACTGCATCAGAAATGTAGAGGACTAAGATGATGGAGGTTGGACTACACAACCTCGTGCATCAACACGTTAGGGCCACTTCCAGAGAGAGAGAGAGAGAGAGAGAGAGAGAGAGAGAGACAGGAGAGGATGAACCAGCAAGGTTGGACCTCATACTCACCTTGAGTCGTTCAGACATTGAGGACATCACATATGAAAGGGTCCCCTCAGAGCTAGTGATAATGTGGTCGTGAGATTTGAATACATTGTAGAGTTAAAAGTGGAGAGTGAAGCAGCACATGCAGGATGGGAGAAGCCATCTTCCATCATAAAGTGAGCGGAAAGAAAATAAAAAAATAAAAAAGAAAATATCCAGTAATCTCGGGTCTCTGGAGTCTTCCTGGAACAAGTGTGTACAATAAGGGTTTAAATTGTTCTCCCGATTGTATAGTGCAAACCTAGAGCTTTGTTTGAACCATAGTTAATGTGAATATTATAAATACAGAGAAGAAGAAGTGGAA
>NW_027197013.1:65000-71216 GCF_038502225.1 Cherax quadricarinatus | reverse complement strand
AATAAAATGTCACATTAGTTGCACTTGTGTCCTTTTACTTTACATGAATTATATCATCCTCTTCAAATTTGATTCCCAAATTTAGGACAACCTGCTTCTTGTCATTCATAACATTAGAAAACAATTGCTGTCTTATATTCTACACCAAAACACGTGCAAGCAGTCCATCTTTAAAATGTAATTCTTCGTCTTTTTAAAAAGTAACTGATACAGAAGAATAAGAATTAACGAGGTCTTTCCTTCCTAGCGTTTTAGTCGTCTTACGGAAGAAGAATTTTATCCCACTTCAACCTGGAATTAAGAGGCAACACTACAAGACCAAAACTATTAAGTAACTGGAATAAAACTGTTTTGAATATGTTAACATTAACATAAACATTCATATAATCATTTGTGAATTGTATACAAGATGTAATAGTAACAAAATTTTCCTGCCATCTAACGTGTTTATGACATAACCACTAAACCAGGTGTCCCCTTCCCAGAGATACCTAACGAGGCCTCGAATAATCATTAATTTTACAACTAAACCATTGTTACTGCCTTGATATATTTCACCAAAGTCTCAGCAGCAAATTACAATCATGGAACTACGTCAGTGATACACTGTTTACAGCGAGATAGAAATTATTTGTGAAGAGCGTCAGGGATTGCATTGGTTATTATTAGAATTATAAATATTTTAATTATTATTATTAGTATTATTATGGTTGGTTAATGGGGTTTAAGGTCCTTCTCCTGCACTAGTATCATTATGGCTTCACTAACCTTTTCTTCATCAGAGAAGAATAAAATAATCACTGAAAGAGGGATTACAATAAACTGTTAACTAATATACGGTGAGAGAAATATACATCTCAGTGAGTAAATACTGCTTTCTTCTTATTAATTATTATTACTATTTTTAATTAAATTATTATTATTATTATTATTTTATTGTCGAAAAAAATCTTGGTTTAGTTCGTGTGTCACACAATGCTGAATTTGCAACGTTAAATCAGAGATTCCTGTACTGTTTTGTGTCTCGCTCATAATCACAGTTGGTCTTCGTCTCCACGACTTTCTCCTTCCTTTGTTTAAAATTATAAGTGGAAAAAAATGCTCTTTATTAAAAGAGGGAAATTGAGAAACTAGTTTTAATTCTTAACTTTGTTATTTTTAATTATTCAGAAGTCTTTCTAAAGAGAAAATCACAAATAAACAACATATTCCATATTTTTGCTCTAGACATTATTTTCCCACTCCCTCCCGCTGCCACGGAGACAAACATCCTGTTAAGATCGATGCTCCGCTGCCATATATGGTAATGTGCGCTTGTCATTGTTATCACTGAGGTAGCATCCCGTGTTCAGACGAGAGTTGTTATCTACTTCACAGTTATCCTGGTCGAGGCTGTATCTGCTATTTTTGACTTAATTAAACGGATGGTCATTAGATTTTTTCCTAGAAATGTTTAAATGTTCTTTCTTATACATGATGTAGATTATCTCTAACTTATATTCTATACTCAGCTTGTCCTCAGTGTCGTGTTAAGTTACTCTTATTATTAGGAATTTTAATATTTACCAGAAGAATGTCCTGGTACTGGTCATAAACTTTCTCTTACTCATTATGGTTCAGTAGAGACGGGTGCTGAAAATTTGTGCATATTTCTAATATATTCCAAAATTAAAGGATATTTGTACATAATAAAATAAAAAAGTAAAATAAGAGTGAAAAACAAAAATCGTTAATGGTTGATTTGCCTCATTAAATATATTTTTTTTTATGGTGTAAGTGCACATTTTGTTGGATTCTATGCTGGAGAATACCCCGTCTGGTTTACTATAAACTTTAAACACTCATGAGTTTCCTCGCTGGAAACTTTGACTTGATTATAGGTGGATTAAGTTTTAACTTGCTGATCTTATTAATCAATAATAACAGAAGACTTCTCCAAGGGTAAGTGGAAAAAATTCTTGTACTCACCTATTTGTGGTTGCAGGGGTCGAATCCTAGCTCGTGGCCCCGCCTCTTCACTGATTGCTACTAGGTCCTCTCTCTCCCTGCTCCATGAGCTTTATCAAACCTCGTCTTAAAACTATGTATGGTTCCTGCCTCCATTACGTCACTTTCAAGACTATTCCACTGCCTTACAACTCTATGACTGAAGAAATACTTCCTAATATCTCTCTGACTCATTTGTGTCTTCAACTTCCAATTGTGGCCTCTTGTTTCTGTGTCCCCTCTCTGGAACATCCTGTCTTTGTCCACCTTGTCTATTCCACGCGGAATTTTATATGTCGTTATCATGTCTCCCCTGACCCTCCTGTCCTCCAGTGTCGTCAGGCCGATTTCCCTTAATCTTTCTTCATAGGACATTCCCCTTAGCTCTGGAACTAGTCTTGTTGCAAACCTTTGTACTTTCTCTAACTTCTTGATGTGCTTGACCAGGTGTGGGTTCCAAAATGGTGCTGCATACTCCAGTATGGGCCTGACGTACACAGTGTACAGTGTCTTGAACGATTCCTTACTAAGGTATCGGAATGCTGTTCTCAGGTTTGCCAGGCGCCCATATGCTGCAGCAGTTATCTGGTTGATGTGTGCTTCCGGAGACATGCTCGGTGTTATACTCACCCCAGGATCTTTCTCATTGAGCGAGGTTTGCAGTCTCTGGACACCTAGCCTATACTCCGTCTGCGGTCTTCTTTGCCCTTCCCCAATCTTCATGACTTTGCATTTGGCAGGGTTAAATTCGAGAAGCCAGTTGCTGGACCAGGTGTCCAGTCTGTCCAGGTCTCTTTGTAGTCCTGCCTGGTCCTCATCTGATTTAATTCTCCTCATTAACTTCACATCATCTGCAAACAGGGACACTTCTGAGTCTATCCCTTCCGTCATGTCGTTCACATATACCAAAAATGTGTGTACTCACCTATTTGTGGTTGCAGGGGTCGAGTCCTAGCTCCTGGCCCCGCCTCTTCACCGGTTGCTACTAGACCCTCTCTCTCCCCGCTCCATGAGCTTTATCAAACCTCGTCTTAAAACTGTGTATGGTTCCTGCCTCCACTACGTCATTTTCTAGGCTATTCCACTGCCTTACAACTCTATGACTGAAGAAATACTTCCTACTATCTCTCTGACTCATTTGTGTCTTCAACTTCCAATTGTGGCCTCTTGTTTCTGTGTCCCCTCCCTGGAACATCCTGTCCTTGTCCACCTTGTCTATTCCACGCAGTATTTTATATGTCGTTATCATGTCTCCCCTGACCCTCCTGTCCTCCAGTGTCGTCAGGCCGATTTCCCTTAATCTTTCTTCATAGGACATTCCCCTTAGCTCTGGAACTAACCTTGTTGCAAACCTTTGTACTTTCTCTAGTTTCTTGACGTGCTTTATCAAGTGCGGGTTCCAAACAGGTGCTGCATACTCCAGTATGGGCCTGACATACACGGTGTACAGTGTCTTGAATGATTCCTTACTAAGGTGTCGGAATGCTGTTCTCAGGTTTGCCAGGCGCCCATATGCTGCAGCAGTTATCTGATTGATGTGTGCTTCCGGAGACATGCTCGGTGTTATACTCACCCCAAGATCTTTCTCCTTGAGTGAGGTTTGCAGTCTTTGGCCACCTAGCCTATACTCTGTCTGTGGTCTTCTGTGCCCTTCCCCTATCTTCATGACTTTGCATTTGGCAGGATTAAATTCGAGAAGCCATTTGCTGGACCAGGTGTCCAGTCTGTCCAGGTCTCTTTGAAGTCCTGCCTGGTCCTCATCAGATTTAATTCTCCTCATTAACTTCACATCATCTGCAAACAGGGACACTTCTGAGTCTAACCCTTCCGTCATGTCGTTCACATATACCAAAAATAGCACTGGTCCTAGGACCGACCCCTGTGGGACCCCGCTCGTCACAGGTGCCCACTGTGATACATCATTACGTACCATGACTCGTTGTTGCCTCCCTGTCAGGTATTCTCTGATCCATTGCAGTGCCCTTCCTGTTATATGCGCCTGATGCTCTAGCTTCTGCACTAATCTCTTGTGAGGAACTGTGTCAAAGGCCTTCTTGCAGTCCAAGAAGATGCAATCAACCCACCCCTCTCTCTCTTGTCTTACTTCTGTTATTTTATCATAAAACTCCAGAAGGTTTGTGACACAGGATTTGCCTTCCGTGAATCCGTGCTGGTTGGCATTTATACTCCTGTTCCGTTCCAGGTGCTCCACCACTCTCCTCCTGATAATCTTCTCCATAATTTTGCATACTATACACGTCAATGACACAGGTCTATAGTTTAGTGCCTCTTTTCTGTCTCCTTTTTTGAAAATGGGAACTACATTTGCTGTCTTCCATACCTCAGGTAGTTGCCCAGTTTCCAGGGATGTGTTGAAGATTGTGGTAAGTGGTACGCACAACATATCTGCTCCCTCTCTAAGGACCCATGGAGAGATGTTGTCCGGTCCCATTGCCTTTGAGGTATCGATGTCCCTTAGCAGTTTCTTCACCTCCTCCTCATCTGTATGTATGTCGTCCAACACTTGTTGGTGTATTCCTTGTTGGTGTCCCCATCTGGTCTGTCCCCCCAGAGTCCTTCCTGTCTCTACTGTAAATACTTCCTTAAATCTCGTGTTGAGCTCCTCACATACCTCTTGATCGTTTCTTGTGAGTTCCCCACCTTCTTTCCTCAGCCTTATCACCTGGTCCTTGACTGTTGTCTTCTTCCTAATGTGGCTATACAGCAGTTTCGGGTCAGATTTGACTTTCGATGCTATGTCGTTTTCATACTGTCTCTGGGCCTCCCTCCTTATCTGCGCATACTCGTTTCTGGCTCTTCTACTAATCTCCTTGTTTTCCTGGGTCCTATGCCTCCTGTACCTTTTCCATTCTCTGTTGCACTTAGCTTTTGCCTCCCTACACCTTCGGGTAAACCAAGGACTCGTCTTGGTCTTCCTATTATTTCTGTTTCCCTTGGGAACAAAACTTTCCTCTGCCTCCTTGCACTTTGTTGCCACATATTCCATCATCTCGTTTACTGATTTTCCTACCATTTCTCTGTCCCACTGAACCTCCTGCAGGAAGTTTCTCATACCTGTGTAGTCCCCCCTTTTATAGTTTGGCCTGTCCCCTTCAGTTCCTGTTACCTTCTCCACTTGTAACTCTACTATATAGTCAAAACTCAGAACCACATGATCGCTAGCTCCAAGGGGCCTCTCGTAAGTGATGTCCTCGATGTCTGAACTGCTCAGGGTGAACACAAGATCCAGTCTTGCTGGCTCATCCTCCCCTCTCTCTCTGGTTGTGTCCCTGACATGTTGATGCATGAGGTTTTCAAGTACCACATCCATCATCTTTGCTCTCCATGTTTCGGGACCCCCATGTGGCTCCAGGTTTTCCCAGTCGATCTCCCTGTGGTTGAAATCGCCCATTACCAGTAACTTTGCTCTGCTCGAGTGAGCTCTTCTTGCCACCTCAGCCAGTGTGTCCACCATCACCCTGTTGTTTTCTTCGTACTCCTCTCTTGGCCTCCTGCAGTTCTGTGGTGGGTTATACATCACTCCAATGACTACTTTATGTTCTCCGGACTGAATTGTACCTACAATGTAGTCTCTTTCTCCAATCATGTCCATGCCTTCCATTTCCTCAAATCCCCATTGGTGTTTTATGAGCAGTGCAACCCCTCCTCCCCCTCTACTCCTTCTATCTTTCCTCAGGATCTGATATCCTGTTGGGAAGATTGTGTCTGTTATTATCTCAGCGAGTTTTGTTTCTGTGACTGCTATGATGTCTGGGGATTTTTCACTGATTCTTTCATTCCACTCCTCATGTTTATTCATTATTCCATCCGCATTTGTGTACCAAACCTTTAGTTTCTTTTCTATCATTGTGGTCATGCAAGTATATTGGGGTTGGGGGAGGGAGAGCCTTGGTGGGGGCCTATATGGGGCTGTGGTGTAGGTGGGGTATGTGTTGATGGGGGTGGGGTCAGAATGCCCATAAGGGACAGCTGTTGGGGTGAGGTTTGTGATATGGGGGTTGGTGGCAGAGGGAACAGTGAGTGGGTTGGAGTATAGGTTGCTCAGTTGCGTTGGGAATGTCGCGGGTGGGGTCTTTTGGTGGGAGATTCTGTGGGGTGTGTTTGCCCTTCCTCCTGTGTCTGGGTCCTGCTCATTTTCATTGCTTCTCGTTCCTCCTTGCGTCTCTGTACCCTCTCTTTCAGTGTAGTCCTTTCTTCTTGTGTTCTGTC